>NW_026111942.1:1565143-1637643 GCF_024679095.1 Eriocheir sinensis
CATTTGTTTTCTATCAATTTCTTCCTCTCTAGCAGAGTGTAAAGCAAGACAAAAAAGTTTAGTGAGGAAGGGAGAGCAGCAGTGTAGTTCTATGGGTCGGAATGTTAAGTGTTTTGATGTACAAGCTGTGTAGTGGTGCCGAAAGTGTCTGTCTCTACCAGTCACATGAGAGGCAGACAGGAGACAGGTCGGTTTGGTTGCGGGTGATGCAAGAGGCAGTGATAGGGTCGGAGTATAGGAGGACAGGGATGCTCGTGGCTGCCGGGGCTCCACGTCTGGCTGCCTCGTCATTGTTCTGGCCGCAACAAAGCAAAATGTAGAGCAGGAGGCGGTACAGGAAGGGAGAGTAGTAGGATAGTTAAATGGGTGGGAATGCTAATTGTTTTGATATACGAGCTGTTTAGTGATGCCTCTTTGTCTGTCTCTTTACCAGTCCCATGAGAGGCTGAGATGTGTTATAGTTTTGGGCAGGTTAGGTTAGCTTGGTTGCGGGTAATGTGAGGGGAAGAGGAGGTACGGTAGGAACGGAGGGAGGAAAGGAGTGAGGTGGGAGGTAGTGGAGGTGTGACCAGAGTGAAGGAAAAGAGGAAAGTATGTAGGGGAAGAGGGGAGGGAAGGCACCTAGTCCTAGTGTATGGGAAGAGGGAAGTGCAGGGATAGAGATGTGTCGTAGGCGAGGACAGGTTAGCTTTCTGGGTGATGTGAGGGGTAGGGTGGAGGTGTGGCCGGAGGGAGGAAAGGGGTGATGTGAGGGGTAGGGTGGAGGTGTGGCCGGAGGGAGGAAAGGGGTGATGTGAGGGGTAGGGTGGAGGTGTGGCCAGAGGGAGGAAAGGGGTGATGTGAGGGGTAGGGTGGAGGTGTGGCCAGAGGGAGGAAAGGGGTGATGTGAGGGGTAGGGTGGAGGTGTGGCCAGAGGGAGGCAAGGGGTGATGTGAGGGGTAGGGTGGAGGTGTGGCCGAAGTCTAGGGTGGACACAAAGGACACGAAGGAAGGACAAACAACAGCAGACCTGCTGGTCCTTACGAGGCAGTTTGTGACAAGCTACACTAACTATCTAATCAAAGGTTAAAGATGAAGGACAGCAAAGGCGAAGGCTCCTCCCCACCCCCCCATCCCTCCAGCCAAAGCTGGCAGAAAAGTAAAAAGAACCATGCAGCATGGAAAAACTGTATGGAAATTATGTAGGAAAGAGGAAAGAACTACCATTACTGCTACCACTAACCGGGCGATAAAAACGGACAAGGACACCAGTATTCGAAAGAACTTAACGTTATTACGACAATGAGTAATATCTTAGTTGCTGGTTGGATTCAAAACACTTGTCTAATCTATTCTTGAAGGCCGTAACTGTTGTACTATCAACGACATCACGGGGTAGAGAGTTCCAAACATTAACAACTCGATTGAAGAAGAAATGTTTAGCTTCGTGCGACGAGAATCTTTTACCACTTATCTTCAAATTGTGATTTCTTCTTGTTCTATTTGATCGATCAATTGTAAAGTAATCTTCCGCATTAATATCACTGAATCCTTTAAACATTTTAAACACTTCTATTAGATCGCCTCGCATTCTTCGTTTTGGTAGACTGAATAAATTTACTTCTTTAAGCCTTTGTTCATATGATAAATTTCTCAACCTAGGAATCATCTTTGTTACTCTTCGTTGAACCCGTTCCAACTTTTCTATGTTTTTTTCTGTAGTAGGGAGACCAAAACTGTACACAGTACTCTAGACGTGGTTGAACCACGAATTATACAGTTTTAATATTACTTTTTCCTATTTATTATTAAAGACTCGTCCGATGAAGCCAACCAATTTGTTTGCAGTTTTAACTACCTCTGAACAATGTTGACCGGGCTTTAAATCGCTTGATATAGTGATTCCAAGATCCTTTACTTACTGCAGAAAGTTGTTGGCCATTCATTACGTACCGAACGCAATTGTTATTTTTTCCGATGTGCAACACTTTACATTTGTCAACGTTAAATTTCATTTGCCATTGATTGGCCCAACGTGCAAGTCGATCTAGATCTGATTGCAAAGCTTCTTTGTCGAGTGTCGCAGTTAATTTACTTGCAATTTTTGTGTCATCAGCAAATTTTGATGCTTTGCAAGTGAGCCCATCATCGATATCATTAACATAAATTAAGAAAAGCATGGGGCCAAGCACTGATCCTTGAGGTACGCCGCTTCTGACGTCGAGCCAGTTAGATGTAACACCGTTAGAACTAATCTCTGTTACCGCTAAGAGAGCCAGTCCACAAGCCAATTGTGAATGACCCGAGATACCGTGCGCCAATAGTTTGCTGAGCAATCGTTGGTGGGGGACCTTATCAAATGCCTTTTGAAAATCCAGATATATGATATCTACTGATCTGCTTTCATCGAACACCTCAAAAATATAATGAAAAAAAATCAAGTAAGTTAGTTAAACACGAACGTTGCGAATTATTTATCATATTATTTTCTTCGAAGAATTTCACCATATTGTCGCGAATGATAGTCTCCATTAACTTACAAACAATCGATGTCAGGCTAATTGGTCGATAGTTTCCTGGTGGGAAGGGATGGATGCTCGTGGCTGCTGGGCTCCTCGTCTGGCCGCCCCTTCATTGTTCTGGCCGCAGCGCCGACCTTTACCGCCGCAGGCACCCGGGAAGCAATTGGCCGAGCCGGAGTTTCCTCACGTGGCTTGCAACAATCCGCCACGCAGCCATGCACGCGCCGGCCATGCGCACCGACTTGCCCTCTGCGCTTCCTCCTGCTCTGATCTCCACCTGTATTTATGGGTTTACTGCATGGTTCACCTGCTCCGCGCTGCGTCACGTGTCCCTTGTGCTGGTGGCGGGGCTTGACAACGTGCGATGTGCCCCTTAACTCGTGAATAGCGGGCGACTCCTCTCCCAGGCATGGTGCCTCAGGAGTGTTTACACTTCGCGGCCCAGGGCGCAGATGTGGCCGCTCCCTCGCCGCCCCCTCCCTTTCCCTCCGCCTCGTATTCTCAAACATTTCTGGGCTTACACAATACACACCCACATTGGATAAGGCTTTCGTAGGGGTTGTGTCAGTTTTTCCATGGGTAATTTTATGAGCCTAGTGACGAAAAGAAAGAGAGAAGGATGAAGTGAGATAATTTGATGTAATAAGGCCGTATTCTCAAATATTTCGGGGCTTACACACCCTCTTTGTTTTATAAGGCTTTCATAGAGGGTTTGAGTCATTTCCAGGGGTAGTTTTGTGACCCTGGTGGTAGTTCGACCCTTCTTTTGTACCGTGAACGAAAAAAAAACACTCATTAGAACCCGGCTTATCTCCTTTGTCGCTCTTGAAAGTAGATGGTGAGAGCCGAAAGCGTCTGGGTCTTCCGTCTGACAGTACCGATCCAAGGAGTGTTCGAGTAGATAGAACAAATTATGACTCGCTTTCTTTGTTTTCCTTCATTCATCCCGATACTTAGCGATAATTAGAGCACCAGCCTGACTGATCTCCTTTTTGGTCTTTGGAAAGTGTTGACGTGAGAGCCGAAAGCGTCTTTCAGTACCGACCCAAGGAGTGTTCGAGTAGAGAGGACAAGTTACGACTCGCTTTCTTTGTTTTTTCCTTCATTTATTCCAATACTTAGCGATAATGAGAGTACCAGCCTAACTGATCTTTTTGGCCTTTGGAAAGTGTTGACGTGAGACCGACCCAAGGAGAGTTCGAATAGATAGGACACGTTACGACCCGCTCCCCGCTTAGTTTTTCCTTCATGCATCCCAATACTTAGCCTTAATTAGAGCGCCAGCGTGGCCCAGCACTGTTAATGTGGCAGCAACTCCTCCACGTCTGCACAGCGTTATGTACTTACTCGCGTCTTTTCGGGTCAGGGCGGCGCCGATGTTCAGTTTTTGCGGCAAAGTTAATTTGGAAGAATCTTTTGAATTTGGCTCAACTCTGACATTTTGGTGGGCTTACTCTGAATGCTGTCCTCTCCTTATGATTGGCCTGAATACGCCTTCTCTCTCTCTCTCTCTCTCTCTCTCTCTCTCTCTCTCTCTCTCTCTGAATATACACTCTCCCTTACGACTTCTGAATACTCTCTCTCTCTCTCTCTCTCTCTCTCTCTCTCTCTCTCTCTCTCTCTCTCTCTCTCTCTCTCTCTCTCTCTCTCTCTCTCTCTCTCTCTCTCTCTCTCTCTCTCTCTCTCTCTCTCTCTCTCTAACGCCTGGAACCATTTCTACGGCCAGAGTAAACTTTTCAAAGGGACGGCATACACCTGTCCCCATCAGGGCAGCCAGATTCGGAAGGCTCCTCAACAACGCCGTACGTAACGCCCGAACAACAAAAACGACTCTCAGCCACGTCCTTCCATCCCGCCCGTGTAAATAGACACCATACACCGCAACAGACTCGTAACATTGAACCCTCCAGTACCTCTATTACCAAGCTTCAAGATAACCTAAGAGTCCTTAGTTTCAATGCGCGTAGCCTAAGTAACAAATTTGATGAACTGCGATGTCTTGCTCTGACAGAAAACTTTGACGTAATTGCTATAACCGAAACATTTATCGACACCACTAATATTGATTTAAGTTCCGAATACAACATAGATGGCTACAGATTCTTCAACAATGATCGTGTAAACCGTAGAGGGGTGGTGTCGCCCTTTTGTCAAAAGCTACTTGCAACCTACTGACAAAACACCAAGAAACAGTAACGTTGAACATTTGTGCGTGCGAGTAAACATTGCAAAAGTCAATTTAAATATAACTGTCACTTACAGGCCTCCGGGGCAATCACTTGATGGCGATCTTGAAATGTACAGCGTCTTAAGGCAGTCACTTAATAACAGCGACTCACTGATACTAGGAGACTTAAACCTCCCCCATATCGACTGGGCGACACTGTCGGGTACAGAAGGTGAGTCCCATAGAATGATCGAATTTCTAGAGGAAAATTATCTAAGCCAAATGGTTTCTGAACCAACTCGACAAAATAACATACTTGACCTTGTTATAGCGACCCAAGATAACCTAGTCAGTAATGTCACGGTAGGAGAACACCTCGGTTCCTGCGATCATAAACTAGTGCGCGTTGACATTAGAGCTCAAACATCGGTGACTGAAAATAAAGTTAAGGTGCCCAATTTCAAAAGAGCCAACTTCGTAGATATCCGACGAAAACTAATAGATATGCAACTATCAGATGACGGCAATGCAGAGGACGCCTGGCTAAACTTTAAAAATCACTTACTCACTCAGCAGGACACATTTGTCCCCCTGTGCGAGAAGCGAATTAACACTAATAAAAGTCCACCTTGGTTTAATAGCGAAATTAAACACTCAGTCAAGGAGAGAAAATTGTCTTACAGGTTAAAGAAAGACCAAAGCACGCCCGAAAACATTAGACTTTACAATGATGCAAGGCGACGAGTAAAAAGATTAGTGCATCAGGCAAAGCGTAGATATGAAGAAAATATTGCAGCCAACTGTAAAAATAATCCGAAATCCTTCTTCAGTTACATAAACAACAGAAAGGCGATCAGAAGTGGAATTGGACCTTTAACAAACAGCGACGGTGCACTAGTGACTGACAGCCAACACATTGCAAACCTATTAAATAATTACTTTTCCTCGGTGTTTAATAATAACAGTCCACCCACCACCACCACCAACACCAGTACTAATGTAAATCCCGAGCATGCATTGTCTAACTTTGAAATAAAACCCGATGAAGTCCTTAAAGCCCTCAAATCACTTAAAACAAATAAAAGTCCTGGACCTGACAAAGTATATCCAACTCTGCTGAAAGAAACAAAGTAAGAAATACTCTCCTCCCTCACAACCGTATTCAATATGTCCTTGCGACAAGGCATCGTCCTCAGATTGGAAAAAGGCTAACGTGACACCGATTTTTAAGAAAGGAGACAAAAAAAGTACCAGGTAATTACATGCCCATTAGTCTAACTTCGGTTGTAGGTAAGCTACTTGAGGGCATAATTAGAGACAAAATTGTGAGTTACCTTGAAAGCCACTCATTAATTGGGGACTCACAACATGGCTTCCGAAACAAAAGATCCAGCCTATCAAATCTATTAACCTTTTATAACGACCTCTCCACTGTTTATGACGTAACCAAATCACTGGACGTAGTCTATCTCGATTTCCAGAAAGCGTTTGATAAACTCCCGGATCATAAATTAATTTACAAATTAAAGCAAATAGGTATTGACGGTCAGGTAAACCAATGGATCGCGAATTGGTTGAGCAACAGACAACAAAGAGTAGTGATTGACGGATTTAACTCAGAGTGGGCGCCGGTCACTAGTGGCGTCCCTCAGGGCTCGGTTCTTGGCCCAGTGCTCTTCATTATTTACATCAACGACGTGGATGTTGGACTCAATAACCGCATTAGTAAATTTGCAGACGACACAAAGATTGGTAACTCGGTTCTCACTGACGAAGACAGGCAAAGCCTCCAAGAGGATTTGCACAAAATTTCAGCTTGGTCGGATAGATGGGAGATGCCCTTTAACGTAGACAAGTGCCAGGTCCTTCAAGTTGGAACGAGGAATAAGAAGTTTGATTACAAAATGCGCGGCGTTAAACTCAAAAGCGTTCAATGCGTCAAGGACTTGGGGGTCAAAATAGCGTCAAACCTCAAATTCTCACAGCAATGCATCGATGCAGCAAATAAAGCGAACAGAATGTTGGGCTTCATTAAAAGAAACTTTTTATTTAAGAATAAAGATGTAATACTCCCGCTCTACAACAGTTTAGTCAGACCCCACTTGGAATATGCGGTACAGTTTTGGTCTCCCCACCATGCAAAGGATATTGCTAAATTAGAAGGTGTTCAGCGTCGGGCAACGAAAATTATCCCTTCCTTGCGCAACAAATCCTACGAAGAAAGGCTTTCTACCCTTAACATGTTCTCTCTTGAGAAACGTCACCTCCGAGGAAAACTGATCGAATGTTTTAAAATACTTAATGGTTTCACGAATGTAGACAGATCAACATTGTTTATGATCGATGACACTTTGCGCACGAGGAACAATGGCGTAAAACTCAGATGTAGACAAGTAAATTCAGAGTGCACCAAATTTTTCTTCACCAACGTTGTAGTGCGAGAATGGAATAAGCTCCCATCATCAGTGGTCCAGTGTAACACGATTGACTCCTTCAAAAATAAGCTCGACCGTCACTTCCTTCAACTTAATATCAACTAGAGTAGAAATGCAACGTTTTGGAGTCTTCTGATTAATGTAAAATCACTTAGGTTTAAGGACAGACCACCAAGTCTGGACCATGGGGTCTGTGTGGTCTGATTTTCTATGTAAATCTATGTAAATCTCTCTCTCTCTCTCTCTCTGTGTATGTGTGTGTGTGTGTGTGTGTGTGTGTGTGTGTGGGCGCGCGCAAGCTTACGAAATCCATTAGACCCTCGCCCATCACCTTAAGGACTCCTTGTTGAGAGGAGCTCAGTAGTACGACATGAGAGAGAGAGAGAGAGAGAGAGAGAGAGAGAGAGAGAGAGAGAGAGAGAGAGAGAGAGAGAGAGAGAGAGAGAGAGAGAGAGAGAGGAAAAGAAAAGAAATGTAAAAGGAAACGAAAGGAAAAAGGGAAAAAAGTGAGCCGGTGATTGCAGGGCAAAAAAACGATCTTTATTTTTCCTTGGGGAGGCAAAGGACACGCATTTTTTCCTTGGGGAGGCAAAGGACACGCATTTTTTCCTTGGGGAGGCAAAGGACACGCATTTTTTCCTTGGGGAGGCAAAGGACACGCATTTTTTCCTTGGGGAGGCAAAGGACACGCATTTTTTCCTTGGGGAGGCAAAGGACACGCCTTTTTTCCTTGGGGAGGCAAAGGACACGCATTTTTTCCTTGGGGAGGCAAAGGACACGCATTTTTTCCTTGTGGAGGCAAAGGACACGCATTTTTTCCTTGGGGAGGCAAAGGACACGCATTTTTTCCTTGGGGAGGCAAAGGACACGCATTTTTTCCTTGGGGAGGCAAAGGACACGCCTTTTTTCCTTGGGGAGGCAAAGGACACGCCTTTTTTCCTCGGGGAGGCAAAGGACACGCATTTTTTCCTTGGGGAGGCAAAGGACACGCATTTTTTCCTTGGGGAGGCAAAGGACACGTATTTTTCCTTGGGGAGGCAAAGGACACGCATTTTTTCCTTGGGGAGGCAAAGGACACGCATTTTTTCCTTGGGGAGGCAAAGGACACGCATTTTTTCCTTGGGGAGGCAAAGGACACGCATTTTTTCCTTGGGGAGGCAAAGGACACGCATTTTTTCCTTGGGGAGGCAAAGGACACGCATTTTTTCCTTGGGGAGGCAAAGGACATGCATTTTTTCCTTGGGGAGGCAAAGAACACGCATTTTTTCCTTGGGGAGGCAAAGGACACGCATTTTTTCCTTGGGGAGGCAAAGGACACGCATTTTTTCCTTGGGGAGGCAAAGGACACGCATTTTTTCCTTGGGGAGGCAAAGGACACGCATTTTTTCCTTGGGGAGGCAAAGGACACGCATTTTTTCCTTGGGGAGGCAAAGAACATACCTTGTTTGTTCTTCCCGACTGAAGATTGAATAAGGCTAAAAAAAAGGCAAAATGGGCTGCCACTCACATTTATGAACCAACAGACAAGAGTGACGGACGAAAAACCTACTCGCTTTCTGGTATGAGGCAAAGAATGCACACTTTTGTCCGTCCCGGCCAAGGAAGGCCACTTACATTTATTGCCTAGGAGATGAAAGTGATACAAAATACTGCCGATTACTTTCAGACTGCGCTTTCTAACCTTTGAAAGACGAGAAAGTCACATAATACACACTGTAAGTACTTTGACACCCGAGGATATACTGTAAATTATTTAAAGACGCCCAAGACAATCCCAAGATCTGCTTTCCCACGGGGTGTCGATGCCTTTGGTGCCAAGTGCCTCCGCAGGGTCGTGGGTTATCGCCGTAATGACTTCGTGTAAAACCAGTGACTGCTCCGTGAAACTGAATCGAGGCCTGTTACCAGCTTAGTCCGTGAACGCCTGCTCTGGCTATATGGGCACTGGCGCGCCTCCCAGACGTCCATCCTGCTCACAGGGTTGTTTCTGTACGCAACAACCCTGAGTAGAGGAGGTCCAGGGGACGCCCTCGTAACTCGTGGCTGGGGCAAGTCAGCCGACCCTGCCTTGAAGGACTTGCGACGGATCGGGCAGCTGCGTGGGAGCTTGATCGGTAAGACCTCTGGGAGTGGAGGCGGCGAGTGAGTGAAGCGACGCTCCCCGGGGCGTATGCTCCCCATAAGTTAGTTAGTTAGTTTGATCTCTAGGTTTAGGTAGCTACCAGTGTTTGCTGCTCCTTATTCCTTTTTCTGGTAGACAACATAACCTAATTCTTCTTAATGCTTCCTTCCTTCCATAACCAAACACATAATAGCCTCAAGACAGTCTGGAACACCCAAAGGTTCAAACTCATTGCTATTCACGGGCCTCTTCATCCTTAAGTAAGTAAGTAGGAGGTTTAGGCAGCTCTGATCCTTCCTTCCTTCCTTACTTTCATAACCAGACACGTAACCTAAGACAGCCTCGAACACCCAAAGGTTCAGACTCCCATCACGATTCACGGACATTTTTATCCTTAAATGAGAAAGAGAGATTTTGAGGTTCTCCTACTTCTTGAACCGTCTTTTTCCTTCCTTCCATAACCAGACACGTAACCTCGGACAGCCTCGTGTACCCAACGGTCCAAACTCATTACAATTCACGCGCCTCTTCATCCCTAAGTAAGTCAGATTTCCCGGTAAGAATAGCCAAGTCCGCCCTTCCCAATGCGCCGCGGGACAGACGGAGCCCTAATGTTACAGGATCACGCAAGCAAAGTTTCCATCGTTACTGCTCAGCTCGCGACCCGAACTTCTGGTATTATTTATTTTAGTGGCCGTCCAAGGTGCCACGAGTAGGCCCTTGCCGTGACTAATAGCAGTTTCTTCGCTCGGGCTGACAGTGTTGGTCGCTTGAGAATTCCTACACAGTATATTTATCACACACACACACACACACACTGACTGGCCCCAGGAAACCTCTGAACACACACACACACACACACACACACACACACACACACACACACACACACACACACGAAAGGAAACACACATGAATTTTCATATATGATTTTTTTGTTGTGTTGGAAAAATCTACGGCGACTGTTTCTTCAGATCTGAGAGAGAGAGAGAGAGAGAGAGAGAGAGAGAGAGAGAGAGAGAGAGAGAGAGAGAGAGAGAGAGAGAGAGAGAGAGAGAGAGAGAGAGAGAGAGAGAGAGAGAGAGAGAGAGAGAGAGAGAGAGAGAGAGAGAGAGAGAGAGAGAGAGAGAGAGAGAGAGAGAGAGAGAGAGAGAGAGAGAGAGAGAGAGAGAGAGAGAGAGAGAGAGAGAGAGAGAGAGATATCTATCCCTTCACGCAACAGATGAAGGCTGGTTTGGCTTCTGACTGACTGGCTCACTGGCTGGTCCGTCCCCTTCCGCCTCTTCTTTTCTTCGTCTAGAGCCCGCCCGTGAGCCAGCCAGCCAGACAGACATACAAACAGACAGACAGCCAGGCGATCCACTCTTCCAACCCCCCCCCCCCTCCTCCCCGCCATTATCGTCAGGTCAATAGCCATCACGCGGAGTTTGTCTTATCTCTCCCCCTTGACTGGCGTGCCGTCCTCAGGTCCGCGTCGCCGCCCTCACGCGTCGACGACCGTGAAATGAGAGATACCGAGGCGAAGAACATGTGTCACTCCGTCGTCTGTCGCCACACGAACACTGAGGGACGGGACACAGCAGACGCATAACACCAGACAGGCGTCTACTTAAGGCCTGGAAAATGAATGCGTACAGGGACAAAGAGTGAAATTAAATTATCGAGTGTAAAATGAAGGATCCAGACACGAAGAACATCTTTCATCACACACACAGGCAAGGAGAGGACGGGACACAGCCGACGCATAACACCAGACCTACGTATACTTGTTCTTTTCTCTCGTGTGTCTGTGCAGTGACATTAGATCAAGTGTAAAATGTAGGATTCAGACACGAAGAACATGTCACCTGTCATCACACACACGACCACCAGAGGAAGGGAACCCAGCGGACGCATAACACCAGACAGACGTACTTATAGCTTCTTATAGTAAGAGATGCTCCTACGTCTACTTATCCTAGGTATGATAAAGGATCCAGAGACGAAGAACACCTGTCATCACACACACGACCACCAGAGGAAGGGAACCCAGGGGACGCAGAACACCAGACAGACGTACTTATATCTTCTTATAGTGAGAGATGCTCCTACGTCTACTTGTCCTAGGTATGATAAAGGATCCAGAGACGAAGAACATCTGTCATCACGCACACGACCACCAGAGGAAGGGAACCCAGGGGACACAACACCAGAAAGATGTACTTATATCTTCTTATAGTGAGAGATGCTCCTACGTCTGCTTATCCTAGGTATGATCAAGGATCCAGAGACGAAGAACATCTGTCGTCACGCACACGACCACCAGAGGAAGGGAACCCAGGGGACACAACACCAGAAAGATGTACTTATATCTTCTTATAGTGAGGGATGCTCCTACGTCTGCTTATCCTAGGTATGATGAAGGATCCAGAGACGAAGAACATCCGTCATCACGCACATGACCACCAGAGGAAGGGAACCCAGGGGACGCCTAACACCAGACAGACGCACTTACTCTCCGTGTCTGTTCAGTGAAATTAAATCACGCGAGCACGACCCTAAAGCGGCGAGTTGTTCCACGCCACCGAACAGGAGTCCGGCGAGGAGGAGGGGAGGAGGAGGAGAGGAGAAGAGTCGCTGAGAGGGAAGGAAAATGTGTAAGCAAAGGAAGGAAGGGATGGTGAGAAACATGGAAACATGGAAATGCAGGCAACAGAAAGCCTATTGGCTCATTACGAGGTCGCCCGCTTAGGTGATTTAATCTGCTCGACCGCCACTTGGGGCTTGGTGAGCAGATGAAAGCACCTCGATATTGAGGAGCAGATGGAAGCCCCTCGTTATTCAGTTTACTCCTGACGCAGCGAAATGACGGTTGATTCTATATTTGAAGGAGTTGATGGTATTCGCATTTACTACTTCTGAGGGAAGATTGTTCCAGTGGCGGATGACTCGGTTTGAAAAGAAACTCCTTCCAATGTCTGTGTTACATCGACTCGACTGAATGGGTAAACCGTTATTTCTAGTTCTTGAGTTGGTTTGCAGTTCAAAGAATTTGGAGTAATCGACGTTATTGAACTTTTTCTGATACATGAAGACTTGAATCATATCCCCTCGTAGGCGTCTTTTCTCCAATGTAAAGAGATTGAGTCGCTTGAGTCGTTCCTCGTATGGTTGAGCCCTGAAGGTTGGAATCATCTTTGTGGCGCGTCGTTGAATCCTTTCCAGTAAAGCAATGTCCTTTCTGTAATTGGGAGACCAGAACTGCACTGCATACTCGAGGTGCGGTCTTACCATGGAATTATACAAGGATAGCATCACGTCTGGTGTTTTACACTCGAAGTTCCTCGCTATGAACCCGAGCATAATGTTGGCCTTGTTGTATGCTTTTTTACAGTGATTCGCGTGTTTCAGGTCACTGCTGATAGTGACTCCAAGATCCTTTTCCTCCTGCATCGCTTGCAGAGGTCTCCCATTCATGATGTATGTGTGGTTACTATTTTGGGACCCAATGTGCATGACTTTGCATTTGTCAACATTAAAAGACATTTGCCATTTTTCCGACCATTCGATAATGTGATTGAGGTCTTTCTGAATGATTTCGCAGTCGGTCTTTGTGAGGGCATCTCCACCCACCTTGGTGTCATCTGCAAATTTCGATATTGTGGATTTCAGTCCTGATTCTAGGTCATTGATATATATGATAAAGAGGATGGGTCCCAGCACTGACCCTTGAGGCACTCCACTAGTGACTGGTAGCCAATCGAAGGCTGTCCGTTGAGTAGTACTCGTTGTTTTCTGTCGGTGAGCCAATCTCTTATCCACGCGATCAGATTGGCTCCGATGCCCGCCGAGTGCAGTTTCTAAGGAGTCGCTCGTGCGGTACCTGGTCGAAGGCTTTCTGAAAGTCCAGGTATATAACATCACTGGGGATGTGGGCATCCTAGTTCTTATATATACCTTGGAAGAAGTCTAATAAATTCGTTTGGCAGGAGCGCTTGTTTCTGAAGCCATGCTGGGTGTCGGAGATTACATTATTGTTTTCTAGAAACTTAACAAGTTTATCTCTAATAATCTTTTCGAGTATTTTTCCTGCCACTGATGTCAAACTTATGGGCCTGTAGTTTAATGCAACGCTTTTGTCTCCTTTTGAAAATCGGTGTTACGTTCGCCATCTTCCAGTCTTCCGGGACCTTGTTTAGTTGAACTGACCGGTTGAATATGGTAGTGAGTGGTTGAAGTATTTGTTGTTTAAGCTCTTTAATAACCGCGGGGACAAACTGTCGGGTCCCGTTGACTTGTTCGTGTCGAGTTTGTCCAAGTACTTTTTTACTTCTTGGTCGCATATTGAGTCAATTTCCAGCGGCGTGATCTCACTCGGCGGGGCAGGGCTCTCGGGAATGGTTTCGATGTCCTCGACTGTGAATACGGATGCGAAGTTACTGTTGAGGATTCTGGCCATCTGTTTACTGTCCTGAGTTACAGATCCAGTCTCGTCTGTCAGGGAACCAATATTGGATTTTACTTTCTTTTTCGATCTTATGTACGTGAAGAATTTCTTGGAGTTAGTTTTGATTTCGCGCGCTATTTGCTTTTCATAGTTGCGTTTGCTACTCCGAATAAGGCTGCGACAAGCTCTGAGGCTGTTGTGGTACTGTGTGCTGGCTTCGACCGTAGCATTCTCTTTCATCAAATTATAATTCCTTTTTTTTAGGTTTACTGCCCTTTTTATTTCTCTGGTCATCCACGGTGGATCTACGGCCCCATTTACTCGCCTGGATTTCGTAGGCACTGTAGCCTTCTCTACTTGCAACAGCTTATCTTTGAAGACGTTCCGCGCGTTGTCGATTGTATTGTCGGTGATGCCAAGTTGGTCCCAGGTCGTAGGGGGAAGCAGTGCACGGGCTAAGTTGAAATTTCCTTTTTTGTAATCTGGTATCACTGATGGATTATCTACGAGTTTGTGACATGTGTTGATATTAAAACGGATTAAGTGGTGATCGCACCCATTAAGTTTCTCACCAACTGTACAGTCGCGAATGAGGTCGGGGTCGCTTACTAATACCAGATCCAGCAGATTGTTTTCTCTTGTTGGTTGAGTTACAACTTGAGTGAGGAACGAATCCTCCACCATTTCTAAAAGCCTGTTACCCTCTTGATCTCCAGTCATCAGTCCCCAGTCAATGTTTGGGCAATTAAAGTCCCCAATTATAATTGCTTCCTTGCTTTGTGTTAGAGAGTGAATCTCTTCGTAGAGGGCAGTGTCATCGGCTGCCTGTTGTTTCGGAGGCCTGTATACGGTTGCAAGTGTTAGTTTCTTGTTATTTGCGGTTATTTCCACATAGACAGAATCGTGTTTCTCTGCGTCCTGTTTGTCTGTTTTTATGGCAGGGAGTGTACTTTTTACGTAGCAAACTGGTACTCCTCCTTTCTTGTGCTTTCGACTTTTGTGGAAGCTTTCGTACCCAGGGAATGACATTTCGGATTCTAGATGGGTAGAGTTGGCCCAAGTCCACATTCCACACTAAAATATTTCCCCTGAATATTAAAAGGAAAGCTTTCACGTTAGGTTTCAGAAAGAGCAGAAAACAGACAAATTATAATAGTTTCAATTATCATGCAAATACGAGAGGAAAGGAGGTATAAATGTTTGGGCGGCGCCTCACTGCGGGGCGGGGAGTGGATGACAGAGTGGATCTGAGTGTAACCGAAATGAACCGAGTGTAACCTTCCTTGCATTGAGCCCCAGAATCCAGAACTGACCCTTAAAGACTCAGCTGACTTTACTTTACCCTGCGTTGTGTGACTATCTTAGGTTACTTTATATTGCCTTACCGTACCTTACCTTACCTTACCTTACTTTATGTTACGTTACTTTACCTTACGTTACCTTACCTTACTTTACGATACTCTGCCTTCCATTACCTTAACTTACCTTATCTTTCGTTATCTTACCTTACCTTACGTTATATTACCTTACCTTAACTTGTGTTCCCTTACGTTACTTTACCCTACCTTACCTCACCTTACTTGTATTTACCTTACCTTGCCTTGCCTTGCCTTGCCTTGCCTTGCCTTGCCTTGCCTTGCCTTGCCTAACCTTGCCTTACCGGAGTGCCAGTCATCAAGGAACGTCGGACAACATATCCCAGTCCAGTTCAGTCTAACCATACCGAAGTCATCCCAACCCAAGTTCCCTAACCTCACCTTACCACGCCCATTTTTTTCCACAACAAAGGAAGCGAAGAAATTGTTGAAAAGAAGCCCGCTAACCACTGCTCCTAACTTGACATGACGGACAAACTTGAGGTCTTGCAGTCCTGCCTCAAGCCATCTTCCGCCTTTCCTCGCCTCATCTCCCGCCCGTTCTCTCAACACGTCTACTTCATTCCTCTCGGCGCCTTCTGCAGTACCGCCACGCTCTTGCTGCTCGCCTCGCCTTCCGTCCATTCTCTCGTCACATATCTCTCACGCCGCCGCCGCCGCTCCTACAGTACCTCCTCCCGCTGCTTTCTCCCTTACTTCGCCTTGTCTAACGCCCTATCTCTTGACACTTATGCTCCTACAGTGCCGCCTCACGCCGCCTCCTATACTTCGCTTCGCCTCGCCTTCTTGCCTATCTCCACACACTGTCTCACTCCTCTCCGCGCCTGCTACAGTACCGCCGGACGCTGCTTTCTTTTCCCTTGCCTCCCGCCTTGCCTCCCGCCCTTTCTCTCGTCACATATCACGGCGCCACTGCTGCTCATACAGTAACGCCTCTTGCCGCCTCCTCTCCTGCCTTGTTTCCGCCTTCCGCCCTTCCTCTCAACACATCTTCACGCCGCCTCTCCTACAGTACCGCCGCACACTACCTTTTCCCTTTGTTTCTCGCCTCCAGTCCTTTCCTTCGTCACATCATACCGTACACCTCTCCTGCCTTGTTTCCGCCATCCGCCCTTCCTCTCAACACATCTGCATCACGCCGCCGCTCCCACAGTACCGCCGCACACTACCTCCTCCCGCTTCTCTTGCCACATCATACAGTACAGCCTCACTGACACCTCTCCTTCCTTGTTTCGCCTCGCCTCTCGATCTTCCTTTGACACATCTTCCCGCCGCCGCCGCTCATATACAGTACCGCCGCTCACTACCTTATCCTTTGTTTCTCGCCTCCAGTCCCTTCTCTCGAGTCTCGGCCCATCTGCTTCACGCCGCCTCCCCCGCCGCCCTGCCAGAACCTCCGCGTCACATTTTCTCGTTTGATATTTTTGTCGCCGCGTCAGTCAGGCCTTCAAGCGTCTGGCTGAGTCACGCTGTTTGGAGTTGGTGTTAACCATTATGTTTTGTGTTCTTTTATCTGAAGCCGCCGCCAGTGTAGGCTAGTCGGAGAATGTTTCGAACTGATGTACGTGTGTTTGTGTGTGTGTTGGGGGGAGGGGGGGGGTTGTTTGTGTGTGTGTGTGTGTGTGTGTGTGTGTGTGTGTGTGTGTGTGTGTGTGTGTGTGTGTCCTTTCCACTTACCACATACCACCTGCTACATCCCCTCCTCCTCCTCCGCGTGAGCTTACAGGAGAAAAATATATTCGCTCAGGTTGAAATTTGTGTATTATTTAATGTGTGTCTTGTCTCGCTTGTCTTGGTCTCTTGATCCGCTGATGTGTGTGTGTGTGTGTGTGTGTGTGTGTGTGTGTGTGTGTGTGTGTGTGTGTGTGTGTGTGTGTGTGTTGAGTCGTTTTGAATTTGCCGGTGCTAAAATGGTCAGTTCGTATTTATATTTTTATCCATAACACACACACACACACACACACACACACACACACACACACACACACACACACCTTTCGTCCTTCTTGTTCAGGGTATAGAGCAAGTAACCTGCGCCCATACATATTATAAGTCCTGCCAAGTCTGTTATTGCCCCCACTCCCTCTTAATAACGCCCAACTTAAGTCTTCTTGTTTTTTTCATGTAAGTCTTACGAAGTCTACAATTACTGCTACTACTTCTTAAATAACGTCAAATTGCTTCTTTAATAACGTCAAACTTAAGGGTATTGTTGTTCTCATATTACCACGTTTACTATTGCCTCTACTTCTTCAATAACGTCAAACTTAGATATTTTGTTGTTTTCATGCAAGTCCTACGAAGTCTACTGTTGCTTCCTCTTAATAACGAAGGCTTGTTTAGAGTGTAGAGTATAAAGCCCATATTTTTAAACCACTCGGCACCTCAGTTCGCTAATTTGAAAAGCCTCTGCTGGGCTTTTCATGGACTGTTTGGTGATCCCAGTGATAGTTTTACACGACTTATGCATCTTGAACGGGAAAATCACCCATGAAAACCCGGTTAATCTTCTCTGAGGCCTTGGGAAATAGTCGTAATGGGAGACCGATTTGTTTAGTAATATGCGCGTAAGTAAAGTAAGATCAAACAACCCGGTTAATCTTCTCTGAGGCCTTGGGAAACAGTCGTAATGGGAGACAGATACGTTTAATAATCTTCTCTGAGGCCTTGGGAAACAGTCGTAATGGGAGACAGATACGTTTAATAATATGCGCGTAAGTAACGTAAGATCAAACAACCCGGTTAATCTTCTCTGAGGCCTTGGGAAATAGTCGTAATGGGAGGCCGATACGTTTAATGACATGCGCGTAAGTAACATAAGATCAAACAACACGGTTAATCTTCTCTCTGGCCTTGGGAAACAGTCGTAATGGGAGACCGAGCTGTTTAGTACTATGCGCCTAAGCAACATAAGATCATACAACCCGGTTAATCTTCTCTCTGGCCTTGGGAAACAGTCGTAATGGGAGACAGATACTTTTAATATGCGCATAAGTAACGTAAGATCATACAACCCGGTTAATCTTCTGTGGCCTTGGGAAATAGTCGTCATGGGAGACCGATACGTTTAATGACATGCGCCTAAGTAACCTAAGATCATAAAGAAGTCCTAGGAAGTCTACTGTTGCTCCTACTACTTCTTAATAACGCCTAACTTCAGTCTTGTTATTTTCATGAGCGTAGTTTCCCAAGAATGCCCGGGATGTGTGTTAACGCCTCGCCTCCTGATTCGGTTACGGGAGACTCGCTCAAATATGTCAATTATTCTTGAACCTAACGTTGTTTCTTCAACTTTGGGGAATTAATTAAACTTTCCACGGAGCCGCCTGCATATTTAATGAGTTGTAGGCGCTCCTCCTCCTCCTCCTCCTTACTCCCCTTCCTTTTGTTCCTCCTTCTTCCCCTTCTCTTCTTCCTCCTCCTCCTCGTTTCCTGACCCTCCTAGGCTAAGGTCACGACCCCCGCTCGCTCCGGCTAGTGTTCACCGTGATTCAGTGATTCAGTGTTAACCGTGATCCCTTGATTTAGTGTTAACCGTGATACAGTGATTCAGTGTTAACCGCTATTCCGTGTTTCAGTGTTAACCGTGATTCAGTGATTTAGTGTTAACCGTGATTCCTTGATTTAGTGTTAACCGCTATTCCGTGAGTCAGTGTTAACCGCGACTCTGTGATTCGGTGTTAACCGCGATACCGTGATTCAGTGTTAACCGTAATTCCGTAATTCAGTGCTCACCGTGATTCCTCAATTTACTGTTAACCGTGATTCCGTGAATTAGTGTTCACCAAGTGTGTTGTGCAATTTTTATACGCCATCGAGGACTTTAACTGTAGTTGATATTACCTGAAGAGGTTGGACATCGCTCATCGGTAACTTCATCGTCGCTTCACTGCCTAAGCAGACATCACCGCCGCTGTGGAACGCTAAGTGTCATAATTCTACTGCTTCCCGTACCTGTCACAGGGTAACAAAGTAAAGTATTTCAACAACAGCACACACATTGTTTAAACATAAACCCGAGTGATACATTTACACACTTATTATAGCGAGTATTTTATTTATTTTATTACTATAGTAAACGGTCTGATCACAACTCACTGTATTTTCTTGTTCATTACCAATCGTTCCTGAACCCCGCCCTATTTATTCCCAGGGGTATAATTACTCCCGGTACCGCCCGTTAAGTCTGAAATTTTCCGGGATTAGTGAGGTCGGCTAATCTTTTCACCGGCACTCCCTCACCAAGACAGTCAGGTGTTCACACACCAAGACCCAGGTGTTCACACACCCGCCCATCCCACAGCCACCGAGGGCTTAACGAAGGAAACCACCCGGCACTCCTTAAATAATCCTAATCAACACAGGTATTTCTATTTCTATTTTAATCACCTTCCCTACTCCTCCTTCTCCGCCCAAACCCATATTTCCTCCTCCGCCTCCTCCTTTAACCATTTCCTCCTCCTCTAACTATTTCCTCCTCCTCCTCCTCCTTTGTGCTCCTTTGTGTTCCTTTAACTAAACAAGCCTCTCTACCGTCCAACTAATTACCCCCGCGGGACTCGACCCGACCCCTTCCTAACTCCTTCCAGGTGTTCAGTTGAGCTCCTTCCTGGTATTCAGCAAGCCACCCACGCGGTTTCTAAATATATCATAACTAAAGTTTCTTGCTACAGAAATAAGAAAAAAAAGGAATTGTAACCATGCCCAAATATTTCACTTGCGGTAATTGTTCGCAGAAATTTGCCACGATCCACTTTCAACTCAGCGAGTCTAAATGTAAATATTGTGTCTTGGACTCGCGTATCCAAGCACTTAGCTCGATTAACGATGAGTTGAAACGCTCAAACGTTCTGATATGGGAAGTTGTGACGTCATTCCCCGCCCTTCCTACTCCAGCTTCCTCCTCCTCAAACTCATATTCTGACGTTCTGACCCAATTACATACCTCCTCCTCCTCTGCCTCGCCTGAACCCGCCTCCATCCTTACTATTCCTTCCGCCCCATCCACCTCCCTTGCTACCTCATCCACTCCCACTCCCTCTTCTCCCTCCACCACCCTTGACTCCTCCCCTATCCTCATCACCACTCCATCTTCCCCTTCCACCTCCAACACGATCTCCTCTGCCTCGCCTCAACCACCCCACTCCTCTGCAACGCCTGAACCCACCGCCACCCCTACCATTCCTTCTATCCCATCCACCTCCCTTGCTACCTCATCCACTCCCACTCCCTCTTCTCCCTCCAACACCCTTGACTCCTCCCCCATCCTCATCACCACTCCATCTTCCCCTTCCACCTTCAACACGATCTCCTCTGCCACGCCTGAACCCGCCGCCACCCTTACCATTCCTTCTACTCCATCCACCTCCCTTCCTACCCCATCCATCTCCATCCACAGTACCACTCCCCTTTCTCTCCCTCCAACACCCTTGACTCCTCCCCTATCCTCATCACCACTCCATCCTCCACTTCCACCTCCAACACGAACTCAACCTCCGCCTCCTCCTCCACTTCTGATACCACATCTCCCTCCATCCACACCTCACCCTCCACCCTTCCCCAACCACCCACTACTATCACCACCACCACTTCCAAACCCACCTTAGCCCGCGCTCCCTCTTGTACCTCGCGCCCTTCCAGAAGAAATCACAAGACCATTCTACCAGCTGTCACTTGTACGAACCAGACGCTGTTTCCTGGTATGGGCAAACTAACTACTAGAGTCAATTTAGTTGGAGACAGTGTGGTGAGAGGCCAACTTACGGAGTTTTGCGGTCGGAATACGTTGACACGGCAGCGTTTCTGTATCCCCGGAGCCAAACTGGACGATATTGAATCAGCTGTCGATGCAGTTTCAGTAAATGCGAAGGACGACACAGTGTATCTGATCCATGCGGGAACCAACGACCTTCAGTCAACTCAAATTCAGGACCTGTTAGCAAAATACCGTCAAGTCATTCGGAAATACAAGACCAAGTCCCCTCACATCATCGTCTCTGGAATTCTACCGAGAGTCAATACGTTCGCCGGATACAACAACAGTAAAGCGTTCGGCGTCAACACTAGTCTAAAGCAGTTATGTAACGATGAAGGCGTAGGGTTCATGAACGCATGGCATCACTTCAACCAGCGCCCAGATTTGTTTTGGGAGGACGGACTCCACTTGAACGAGGTTGGTTCGGCGCGGCTAGGAAGGCTCCTGAACGATGCAGTTGAAAGCTTCTCGAAAAGCTATTCAAAAAACTGGAGGCGAGGGCAAGGCAAAGGCAACCCTTGATCAACCGAACCGTAGCGTCGATGCGGCTTGCAAGAAACTGTGTAACCAACGACACCTCCGACAAGCGAACTCATTCAACACGACGCGGCCAAACCAGTAGTCACATTTCCATTTTGTACACAAATGCACGCAGTCTATTACCCAAAAAGGACGAAATTAGGGCGTATATTGCAACTGAGAAACCAGATGTGGTAGCCATCACAGAGACTTGGGCCAACTCTGCACATCTAGTATCTGAACTGTCATTTCCCGGGTACGAAAGCTTCCAAAAAAATCGAACGCACAAGAAAGGAGGAGGAGTAATTTGCTACGTAAAAACTACGCTCCCTGCCATAAAAATTGACAAACAGGACGCAGAGAATTACGACTCCGTCTATGTGGAAATAACTGCGAATAATAAGAAACTAACACTTGCGACCGTATACAGGCCTCCAAAACAACAGGCAGCCGATGACACTGCCCTGTACGAAGAGCTTCACTATTTAACACAAAGTAAAGAAGCAATAATAATTGGGGACTTTAATTGCCCTAACATTTACTGGGGACAATTGACTGGAGATCAAGAGGGTAACAGGCTTATAGAAATGGTGGAGGATTCGTTCCTCACTCAAGTTGTAACTCAACCAACAAGAGAAAACAATCTGCTGGATCTGGTATTAGTAAGCGACCCCGATCTCATTCGCGACTGTGAAGTTGGTGAAAAAATTAACGGTTGCGATCACCACTTAATCCGTTTCAATGTCAACATAAGTCACAAACTCGTAGACAATCCGTCAGTGATACCAGACTACAAAAAAGCAAATTTCAACCTAGCCCGTGAGCTGCTTCCCTCTGCGACCTGGGACCAACATCACCTAACCGACAATACAATCGACAACGTGTGGAACAACTTCAAAGATAAGCTTTTGGGAGTAGAAAAGGCTACAGTGCCGACGAAACCCAGGCGAGTAAATGGTGCCGTAGATCCACCGTGGATGACCAGAGAAATAAAAGGGCGGTAAACTTAAAAAAAAGGAATTATAACCTAATGAAAGAGAATGACACGGCCGAAGCCCGTACTCAGTACCACAACAGCCTCAGAGCTTGTCGCACCCTTATTCGGAGTAGTAAACGCAACTACGAAAAACAAATAGCGCGTGACATCAAGACAAACTCGAAAAAATTCTTCACATACATCAGATCGAAAAAGAAAGTAAAATCCAATATTGGTCCCCTGACAGACGAGACTGGAGCTGCAACTCAGGACAGTAAACAGATGGCCAGAATCCTCAACAGTAACTTCGCATCCGTATTCACAGTCGAGAACATCGAAACCAAGCCTGAGAACCCTGACCCGCCGAGGGAATCACGCCCTGAAAATTGACTCAATATGCGACCAAGAAGTGAAAGAGTATTTGGATAAACTCGACACGAACAAGTCAACAGGACCTGACGGTTTGTCCCCGCGGTTATTAAAAGAGCTTAAACAACAAATACTTCAGCCACTCACTAACATATTCATCCAGTCTGTTCAATTGAAAAAGGTCCCGGAAGACTGGAAGATGGCGAACGTAACACCAATTTTCAGAAAAGGAGACAAAAGCGTTGCATTAAACTACAGGCCCATAAGTTTGACATCAGTGGCAGGAAAAATACTCGAAAAGATTATTAGAGACAAACTTGTTAAGTTTCTAGAAGACAATAATGTAATCTCCGACACCCAGCATGGCTTCAGAAACAAGCGCTCCTGCCTAACGAATTTATTAGACTTCTTCCAAGGTATATATAAGAACTGGGATGCCCACATCCCCAGTGATGTTATATACCTGGACTTTCAGAAAGCCTTCGACAAGGTACCGCACGAGCGACTCCTTAAGAAACTGCACTCGGCGGGCATTGGAGCCAATCTGATCGCGTGGATAAGAGATTGGCTCACCGACAGAAAACAACGAGTACTACTCAACGGACAGCCTTCCGATTGGCTTCCAGTCACTAGTGGAGTGCCTCAAGGGTCAGTGCTGGGACCCATTCTCTTCATCATATATATCAACGACCTCGAATCAGGACTGAAATCCACAATATCGAAATTTGCTGATGACAATAATGTGTTGGGAAAGGCCCTCACAAAGACCGACTGCGAAATCATTCAGAAAGACCTCAATCACATTATCGAATGGTCGGAAAAATGGCAAATGTCCTTTAATGTTGACAAATGCAAAGTCATGCACATTGGGTCCAGAAATAGTAACCACACACATCATGAATGGGAGACCTCTGCAAGCGATGCAGGAGGAAAAGGATCTTGGAGTCACTATCAGCAGTGACCTAAAACACGCGAATCACTGTAAAAAAGCATACAACAAAGCCAACACTATGCTCGGGTTCATAGCGAGGAACTTCGAGTGTAAAACGCCAGACGTGATGCTATCCTTGTATAATTCCATGGTAAGACCGCACCTCGAGTATGCAGTACAGTTCTGGTCTCCTAATTACAGAAAGGACATTGATTTACTGGAAAGGATTCAGCGACGCGCCACGAAAATGATACCAACCTTAAGGGCTCAACCGTACGAGGAACGACTCAAGCGACTCAATCTCTTTACATTAGAGAAAAGACGCCTACGAGGAGATATGATACAAGTCTTCAAGTATCTGAAAAAGTTCAATAACGTCGATTACTCCAATTTCTTTGAATTGCAAACCAACCTAAGAACTAGAAATAACGGTTTACCCATTCAGTCTAGTCGATGTAACACAGACATCGGAAGGAGTTTCTTTTCAAACCGAGTCATCCGTCACTGGAACAATCTTCCTTCAGAAGTAGTAAATGCGAATACTATCAACTCCTTCAAATATAGAATCGACCGTCACTTCGCTGCGTCGGGAGTAAACTGAATATTGAGTTGCTTTCATCTGCTCCTCAATATCGAGGTGCTTTCATCTACTCCTCAATGTCGAGGTGCTTTCATCTGCTCCCCAGGCCCCAGGCTGTCGAGCAGATTAAATCACCAAAGCGGGCAACCTCGTAATGAGCCAATAGGCCTTCTGTTGCCTGCGTTTCCATGTTTCCATGTTTCCTCCTCGTGTGCTGCCGGCCATACTAGAGGCGTTAGCGGATCACTGGATACCATGACCCCGACCACCACCACCACCACTACTACCATCACCACCAACATGGTCCTTCCACCACCACCACCACTACTACTACTACTACTACTACTACTACTACTACTACTACTACTACTACTACTACTATGATCCCTTCCAATTACCACTACTATAATCACCTCTTTTCCCAGTTACCACCACCACCAGCACTATCTCCTAACCACCACCACTATTACTACAATCACCACCACCACCACACAACCACCATCACCACCACCACCACCACCACCGCTGCCAGACACCCTTCATGTCTGATAAATGAAGCCACGAATTTTGAAGACATTGAAGTGGTAAAGGAGGAGGAGGAGGAAGAGGAGGAGGGAGGCAGTGGTGGTGGAGTTAATATTGATATTGGTAGGGGTGGAGGAGATGAGGTGGAGGAATAGGAAGGGGAAGAGGAGGTGGAGGAGGAGGAAGAGGAAGAGGAAGAGGAAGAGAAAGAGGAAGAGGAGGAGGAGGTGGAAGAAGAGGAAGAAGAGGAAGAGGAGGAGGAGGAAGCCTGGAAACATGGAAATACAGGCAACAGAAAGCCTGTTGGCTCTTTACGAGGTTGCCCGCTTGGGTGATTTTAATCTGCTCGACACCACTTGGGGCCTGGGGAGCAGATGAAAGCACCTCGAGGGCAAGGGAGACTCGCTCAGAGTAATAGCCTCTTAACACGTCTTCTGCACCTTGAACGGGCAACTCACCCATGCAAACCCGACTAACCTTCTCAGTGGCCTTGGGAAATAGTCGTAATGGGAGCCCGAAAAGTTAAAGAACATGGACTGTTTGGTGATGGTAGTGATAGTTTTACACGTCCTCTCCATCTTGAACGGGAAAATCACCCATGGAAACCCCGTTAATCATCTCTGTGGCCTTGGGAAACACATCGTAGGAGCCCGATACTTAACACTCTGGACCATTATTTTTATATTACTCACTCTCCTCGTCATACAACACACATTGACGTCATCGTAGAGTTAGTGATTATACACGTTCCTTCCTCGTTTTGTACTTGGAGACGCATATTCAGTGTTTTTTTTTTTTGGGGGGGGGGGGGGAGGCTGTGAGTGTGTGTGTGGGAGAGAGAGAGAGAGAGAGAGAGAGAGAGAGAGAGAGAGAGAGAGAGAGAGAGAGAGAGAGAGAGAGAGAGTGTCGGCGGGATGTTATGCATTGTTCCACGTCGGATGTTATTTTTAGCTGCTGTTGTTATTCATCGTCACGAGTGTTTTCCTGTTGTTAATGTTATTGTTTTTGTCTTTGTTATTCTTGCTTGTGTTCTTCTTGTTCTTCATGGTAGAGTAGAAGGTACAAGAACATCAGTAATAGCAGCAATGTTTTTCTTCTTCATCTTCTTGTTCCTCTTCGTTTCTTCTTTTTATTATTATTATTGTTGCTGTTATTGATCAATGTTGCAAGTAGGAGGTGGAAGAGGAAGAGGAGGAGAAATAGGTTAACAGTAATAGTAGTAGTAGTGGTAGTAGTAATAGTAACAGTGATTTTAGTAGTAGTAGCAGTAGTAGTAGTAGTAGATTAGTAGTAGCAGTAGCAATATTAGTAGTAGTAGTGGTAGCAGTAGCAGCAAAAGTAGCAATAATAGTAGTAGTAGTAGTAGCAGTAGCAACAAAAGTAGCAATAGTAGTAGTAGTAGTAGTAGTAGTAGTAGTAGTAGATAGGTTACTAGCGGTCGTTGCTTCACTTAACAGGCGACTAGAGGTTCTTGCGCTGGGCAGCCCGAGTCAGTTCTCAGTTGTTGCCGCCCGCGTGTCACGGCGGGCGGGTGGCTGATATGCCGGGCCGCAATGACTCACAGGGGGGCCGCGGGGTGTGGTGGGCAGGCGGCGAGGAGGCTGCATGGCGTTAGGGGATAAATTAAGTAAAGGAAAATATGTAGAGGAAGATGAGAATGAAGGAAAGGGAAGGAGAGGAAAGGAAGACAAAGATGGAGGGAGGGGGAAGGGGAGGTCGGAAGGGAAGGAAGAGGAAGTGTAAGGGAAGTGTAGGGGAAGATAAGGATGGAGAGGGAAAAGGGAAGTATAGAGGAAGAGGATGGAGGAGAGGGAAGAGGAAGAGGAGAAGAGGGAAGGCAACAGCAAAGGTAGAGGAGAATCAAAAGGGAGGGGAAGAAGATGTAGGGAAAGAGGATAGGGAGGGGAGGAGGATAGCAGGGAGGGACGGCTGAAGGCTCTGGTAACGACGCTTCATTATCAGTCAGGCGTGCGTGGGTGGCTGGGTGAGGCGGGGGTGGGTGGGGGGGGGGGCTGTATTCCTCGTGACCATTCCCCCCACCTACCCCTCCGTCTTGCTGCGCCGGTCTGCCTCTCCCTGCCCACTGCCCTCCCACTGCCCGGCGCCCAGTTATAACCGCTCCCTCGCCTTGGTTGTCTTTATTAGTTTCTTTCTCTGTGGCTGAGTGTGAAGGAAGACGAGGACATTAGTTAGGGAAGCTGGGTATAGTTTATTATCTTCTTAGCATCGGTTTCTTCCTCTCAAAGTATAAAGGAAGACGAGAAGGTTTAGTCAGGAAGGGAGAGTTGTAGTGTGTAAATCTCTTTCAACGATAACTATAAATGAGTTTCGTTATTGGAGCCCAGAAGACAGTTTTGGGGCAGGAAGTCGGGAGATATAAGCGGCTGAGTACGACAATCTGGCAACGTTGGTTACGACGCGCTCCCCGCTTAGTTTTTCCTTCATGCATCCCAATACTTCGCCTTAATTAGAGCGCCAGCGTGGCCCAGCACTGTTAATGTGGCAACAGCTCCTCCACGTCTGCACAGCGTTATGTACTTACTCGCGTCTTTTCGGGTCAGGGCTGCGCCGATGTTCAGTTTTTGCGGCAATGTTAATTTGGAAGAATCTTTTGAATTTGGCTCAACTCTGACATTTTGGTGGGCTTACTCTGAATGCTGTCCCTCTCCCTTATGATTGGCCTGAATACGCCTTCTCTCTCTCCCTTACTGCTGTTCGGAATACTCTCTCTCTCTCTCTCCCTTACTACTGTTCGGAATACTCTCTCTCTCTCTCCCTTACTACTGTTCGGAATACTCTCTCTCTCTCTCTCCCTTACTACTGTTCGGAATACTCTCTCTCTCTCTCTCCCTTACTACTGTTCGGAATACTCTCTCTCTCTCTCTCTCTCCCTTACTACTGTTCGGAATACTCTCTCTCTCTCACGACTTCTAAATACTCCCTCTCTCTCCCTCACGACTGTTCTGAATACTCCCCCTCTCTCTCCCTTACGACTTTTAAATACTACTCCCCCTCTCTCCTCTTCGACTTTTCTGAATACTCCCTCTCCCTCTCTCCCTTAAGACTTCTAAATACTCTCTCTCTCTCTCTCTCTCTCTCTCTCTCTCTCTCTCTCTCTCTCTCTCTCTCTCTCTCTCTCTCTCTCTCTCTCTCTCTCTCTCTCTCTCTCTCTCTCTCTCTCTCTCTCTCTCTCTCTCTCTCTCTCTCTCTCTCTCTCTCTCTCTTACGACTATTTTGAACACTTTCCCTTACGACTGTTCTGAATACTCTCTCTCTCTCTCTCTCTCTCTCTCTCTCTCTCTCTCTCTCTCTCTCTCTCTCTCTCTCTCTCTCTCTCTCTCTCTCTCTCTCTCTCTCTGTGTGTGTGTGTGTGTGTGTGTGTGTGTGTGTGGGCGCGCGAGCTTACGAAATCCATTAGACCCTCGCCCGTCACCTTAAGGACTCCTTGTTGAGAGGAGCTCAGTGGTACGACATGAGAGAGAGAGAGAGAGAGAGAGAGAGAGAGAGAGAGAGAGAGAGAGAGAGAGAGAGAGAGAGAGAGAGAGGTAGCGAGCAAAACAGAGAGAGAGGAAAAGAAAAGAAATGTAAAAGGAAAGGAAAGGAAAAAGGGAAAAAAAGTGAGCCGGTGATTTCAGGACAAAAAAAGCAATCTTTATTTTTCTGCAGGGAGGCAAAGGACACGCATTTTTTCCTTGGGGAGGCAAAGAACACGCATTTTTTCCTTGGGGAGGCAAAGGACACGCATTTTTTCCTTGGGGAGGCAAAGAACACGCATTTTTTCCTTGGGGAGGCAAAGGACACGCATTTTTTCCTTGGGGAGGCAAAGGACACGCATTTTTTCCTTGGGGAGGCAAAGAACACGCATTTTTTCCTTGGGGAGGCAAAGAACACGCATTTTTTCCTTGGGGAGGCAAAGAACACGCATTTTTTCCTTGGGGAGGCAAAGAACACGCATTTTTTCCTTGGGGAGGCAAAGAACACGCATTTTTTCCTTGGGGAGGCAAAGAACACGCATTTTTTCCTTGGGGAGGCAAAGAACACGCATTTTTTCCTTGGGGAGGCAAAGGACACGCATTTTTTCCTTGGGCAGGCAAAGAACACGCATTTTTTCCTTGGGGAGGCAAAGAACACGCATTTTTTCCTTGGGGAGGCAAAGAACACGCATTTTTTCCTTGGGGAGGCAAAGAACACGCATTTTTTCCTTGGGGAGGCAAAGAACACGCATTTTTTCCTTGGGGAGGCAAAAAACACGCATTTTTTCCTTGGGGAGGCAAAGAACACGCATTTTTTCCTTGGGGAGGCAAAGAACACGCATTTTTTCCTTGGGGAGGCAAAGAACACGCATTTTTTCCTTGGGAGGCAAAGAACACGCATTTTTCCTTGGGGAGGCAAAGAACACGCATTTTTTCCTTGGGGAGGCAAAGAACACGCATTTTTTCCTTGGGGAGGCAAAGAACACGCATTTTTTCCTTGGGGAGGCAAAGAACACGCATTTTTTCCTTGGGGAGGCAAAGAACACGCATTTTTTCCTTGGGGAGGCAAAGAACACGCATTTTTTCCTTGGGGAGGCAAAGAACATACCTTGTTTGTTTTTCCCGACTGAAGATTGAATAAGGCTAAAAAAAAGGCAAAATGGGCTGCCACTCACATTTATGGACCAACAGACAAGAGTGACGGACGAAAAACCTTCTCGCTTTCTGGTATGAGGCAAAGAATGCACACTTTTGTCCATCCCGGCCAAGGAAGGCCACTTACGTTTATCGCCTAGGAGATGAAAGTGATACAAAATACTGCCGATTACTTTCAGACTGTGCTTTCCAACCTTTGAAAGACGAGAAAGTCACATAATACACACTGTAAGTACTTTGACACTCGAGGATATACTGTAAATTATTTAAAGACGCCCAAGACAGTCCCAAGATCTGCTTTCCCACGGGGTGTCGATGCCTTTGGTGCCAAGTGCCTCCGCAGGGTCGTGGGGTATCGCTGGAATGACTTCGTGTAAAGCCAGTGACTGCTCCGTGAAACTGAATCGAGGCCTGTTACCAGCTTAGTCCGTGAACGCCTGCTCCGGCTATATGGCCACGTGGCGCGCCTCCCAGATGTCGATCCTGCTCACAGGGTTGTTTCTGTACGCGACAACCCTGAGTAGAGGAGGCCAAGGGGACGCTCTCGTAACTCGTGGCTGGGGCGAGTCAGCCGACCCTGCCTGGAAGGACTGGCGACGGATCGGGCAGCTGCGTGGGAGCTTGCTCGGGAAGACCTCTAGGAGTGGAGGCGGCGAATGAGTGAAGCGACGCACCCCGGGGCGTATGCTCCCCATAAGTTAGTTAGTTAGTTTGATCTTTAGGTTTAGGCAGCTACCAGTGTTTGCTGCTCCTTATTCCTTTTTCTGGTAGACAACATAACCTAATTCTTCTTAATGCTTCCTTCCTTCCTTCCTTCCATAACCAAACACATAATAGCCTCAAGACAGTCTGGAACACCCAAAGGTTCAAACTCATTGCTATTCACGGGCCTCTTCATCCTTAAGTAAGTAAGTAGGAGGTTTAGGCAGCTCTGATCCTTCCTTCCTTCCTTACTTGCATAACCAGACACGTAACCTAAGACAGCCTCGAACACCCAAAGGTTCAGACTCCCATGACGATTCACGGACCTTTTTATCCTTAATTAAGTAAGAGAGCTTTTGAGCTCTCCTACTTCTTGAACCGTCTTTTTCCTTCCTTCCATAACCAGACACGTAACCTCGGACAGCCTCGTATACCCAACGGTCTAAACTCATTACAATTTACGCGCCTCTTCATCCCTAAGTAAGTGAGATTTCCCGGTAAGAATAGCCAAGTCCGCCCTTCCCAATGCGCCGCGGGACAGACGGAGCCGTAATGTTACAGGATCACGCAAGCAAAGTTTCAGTCGTTACTGCTCAGCTCGCGACCCGAACTTCTGGTATTATTTATTTTAATGGCCGTCCAAGTTTCCACGAGCAGGCCCTTGCCGTGACTAATAGCAGTTTCTTCGCTCGGGCTTACAGTGTTGGTCGCTTGAGAATTCCAACACAGAAAATTCATCACACACACACACACACACACACACACACTGACTGGCTCCAGGATACCTCTGAAAAGACACACAAACACACACACACACACACACACACACACACACACACACACACACACACACACACACGACCGCACACACACAAACATTTAAGGATATGATTTTTTTGTTGTTGTTGTATTGGAAAAATCTACGGCGACTGTTTTTTCAGATCTGAGAGAGAGAGAGAGAGAGAGAGAGAGAGAGAGAGAGAGAGAGAGAGAGAGAGAGAGAGAGAGAGAGAGAGAGAGAGAGAGAGAGAGAGAGAGAGACATATCTATCCCTTCACGCAACAGATGGAAGGGCTGGTTGGCTTTCTGACTGACTGGCTCACTGGCTGGTCCGTCCCCTTTCCGCTCTTTCGTTCTTCGTCTAGAGCCCGCCCGTGAGCCAGCCAGCCAGACAGACATACAAACAGACAGACAGCCAGGCGATCCACTCTTCCAACCCCCCCCCCCCCCCTCCCCGCCATTATCGTCAGGTCAATAGCCATCACGCGGAGTTTTTCTTTTTTCTCCCCCTTGACTGGCGTGCCGTCCTCAGGTCCGCGTCGCCGCCCTCACGCGTCGACGAGCGTGAAATGAGAGATACCGAGGCGAAGAACATTTGTCACTCCGTCGTCTGTCGCCACACGAACACTGAGGGTCGGGACACAGCGGACGCATAACACCAGACAGACGTTTACTTAATTATGGCCTGGAAAATGAATGCGTACAGGGACAAAGAGTGAAATTAAATTAACGAGTGTCAAATAAAGGATCCAGAGACGAAGAACATCTGTCATCACACACACAGGCAAGGAGAGGACGGGACACAGCCGACGCATAACACCAGACCTACGTGTACTTATTGTTTTCCCTCGTGTGTCTGTGCAGTGACATTAGATCAAGTGTAAAATGTAGGATTCAGCCACGAAAAACATGTCACCTGTCATCACACACACGACCACCAGAGGAAGGAACCCAGGGGACGCATAACACCAGACAGACGTACTTATTCTTCTTATAGTGAGAGATGCTCCTACGTCTACTTATCCTAGGTATGATGAAGGATCCAGAGACGAAGAACATCTGTCATCACGCACACGACCACCAGAGGAAGGGAACCCAGGGGACGCATAACACCAGACAGACGTACTTACTCTCCGTGTCTGTTCAGTGAAATTAAATCACGCGAGCACGACCCTAAAGCGGCGAGCTGTTCCACGCCACCGAGCAGGAGTCCGGCGAGGAGGAGGGGGAGGAGGAGGAGAGGAGAAGAGTCGCTGAGAGGGAAGGAAAATATGTAAGCAAAGGGAGGAAGGGATGGTGAGAGGAGGAACCAGAGCAATGAAGGAACACAAAGGAACACAAAGGAAGAACAAACAACAGCAGACCTGCTGGTCCTTACGAGGTTGTTTGTGACAAGCTACACTAACTATCTAATCAAAGGTGGAAGATGAAGGACAGCAAAGGCGAAGGCTCCACCCCACCCCCCCATCCCTCCAGCCAAAGCTGGCAGGAAAGGAAAAAGAACCATGCAGCATGGAAAAACTGCATGGAATTTATGTAGGAAAGAGGAAAGAACTACCATTACTGCTACCACTAACCGGGCGATAAAAGCGGACAAGGACACCAGTATTCGAAAGAACTTAACGTTATTACGACAATGAGTAATATATAAGTTGCTGGTTGGATTCAAAACACTTGTCTAATCTATTCTTGAAGGCCGTAACTGTTGTACTATCAACGACATCACAAGGTAGAGAGTTCCAAACATTAACAACTCGATTGAAGAAGAAGTGTTTAGCTTCGTGCGACGAGAATCTTTACCACTTATCTTCAAATTGTGATTTCTTCTTGTTCTATTTGATCGATCAATTGTAAAGTAATCTTCCGCATTAATATCACTGAATCCTTTGAACATTTTAAACACTTCTATTAGATCGCCTCGCATTCTTCGTTTTGATAGGCTGAATAAATTTACTTCTTTAAGCCTTTGTTCATATGACAAATTTCTCAACCTAGGAATCATCTTTGTTACTCTTCGTTGGACCCGTTCCAACTTTTCTATGTCTTTTCTGTAGTAGGGAGACCAAAACTGTACACAGTACTCTAGACGGGGTCGAACCAACGAATTATACAGTTTTAATATTACTTTTTCCGATTTATTATTAAAGACTCGTCCGATGAAGCCAACCAATTTGTTTGCAGTTTTAACTACCTCTGAACAATGCTGACCGGGCTTTAAATCGCTTGATATAGTGATTCCAAGATCCTTTTCTTTACTTACTGCAGAAAGTTGTTGGCCATTCATTACGTACCGAACGCGATTGTTATTTTTTCCGATGTGCAACACTTTACATTTCTCAACGTTAAATTTCATTTGCCATTGATTGGCCCAACGTGCAAGTCGATCTATATCTGATTGTAAAGCTTCTTCGTCGAGTATCGCAGTTACTTTACTAGCAATTTTTGTGTCATCAGCAAATTTTGATACTTTGCAAGTGAGCCCATCATCGATATCATTAACATAAATTAAGAAGAGCATGGGGCCAAGCACTGATCCTTGAGGTACGCCGCTTTTGACATCGAGCCAGTTAGATGTAACACCGTTTAGAACTACTCTCTGTTTCCGCTCAGAGAGCCAGTCCGCAAGCCAATTGTGAATGTTACCCGAGATACCGTGCGCCAGTAGTTTGCTGAGCAATCGTTGGTGGGGGACCTTATCAAATGCCTTTTGATAATCCAGATATATGATATCTACTTATCTTCTTTCATCGATCTCCTCAAAATATAGTGAAAAAATCAAGTAAGTTAGTCAAACACGAACGTTTACTACGGAAGCCATGTTGCGAATTATTTATTATATTATTTTCTTCGAAGAATTTCACCATATTGTCGCGAATGATAGTCTCCATTAACTTACAAACAATAGATGTCAGGCTAATTGGTCGATAGTTTCCTGGATGAGACTTGTCCCCCTTTTTGAAAATTGGTGTGACATTTGCAAGTTTCCAATCCGACGGAACTTTTCTAGCTGTTAAAGATTTATTGAATATGATGGAGAGCGGTTTACAAATTTGATGTTTGATTTCTTTTAAGACCCTAGGGGTAATTTTGTCTGGACCAGGAGCTTTGCTTACTTTAATCTTTTCAATTGTGCGTAAAATGTCACTTTCTACGATGAGCACGCCACTTAACATCTTTTCGGTCCTTCTAACCTCCGGCGGTTGAGGTGATAAACAATCTTCGTCGGTAAATACGGATGCGAAAAAGCTATTTAGGATTGTAGCCATTTCATTTTCATCGTTCGTGTGGCTACCATTTTCATTTGCAAGCGGTCCGATACCACAAGTGAGTGACTTTTTATTATTTACATAGCTGAAAAATTCTTTAGGATTAGATTTACATGTTTCCGCTATATATTCTTCAAGATTTTTCTTGCTTCGTTTTATTAATTTCTTGGTTTCGCGGCGAATTCTGTCCAACTCTAGTTTGTCAGCCTCGCTCTGAGATGATATGTACCTACTGTATACGCGTTTTTTAAGAGATAGGCTATTTTGAATTTCGTTATTCCACCATTTGGGTTTCTTCTTAGAAGCTGAACGTCTGTTACGATAGGGCACGCATATGCTTATGGCATTGTTCAATATTGTGGTGAAGGCCCCCCAAGATTTATCAATATCTGTTTCCGCCGTGATTTCAGTCCAGTCAGAATTATTTAGAATTGATCGGAGTCTTACGAAATTCGCTCTCTGATAATCAGGCACCTTTTCTTTACTAGAAGTTACTTTACTTTCTTTCATATTGATGCTGAATGTGATTGTTCGGTGATCGCTAGAACTAAAAATTGGACCAACATTTACTTCGTTAACTAGATCAGCTGTCGTTGAAAAGATAAGGTCAAGTATATTATTTTCCCGAGTCGGTTCTTGAACGTGTTGATGTAAATCACTTTCTAGTAAATTTGTGTACAGGTCGAGCCCTGTATGACAGTTCAACGGTTCACCCCATCTTTTCACTGGCAAGTTAAAGTCCCCAACAATTACTGCCTCGCAACTGCTACTTGTTTCTAATAATAATTCACTTAATGCGTGGTCGATATCAAGAGTCTGCCTTGGCGGTCTGTAGATAAGTCCAATTACTATTTTACGAGATTTATTTTTAATTTCAATGAAGACCGTGTCTACATTGGTTATAATATCTGTTTTCACGGATACTGGATGGAGAGAGATGTGGATATAAAAGATAACGCCTCCACCCTGTCTGTTCTCTCTTTCATGACTAAAAATGGTATAACCCGGTAATCTATATTCCGCAAGGAGGAGGAGGAGGAGGAGGAGGAGGAGCAGGAGCAGGAGAAGAGTCGGTGAGAGGGAAGGAAAATGTGTCAGCAAAGGGAGGAAGGGATGGTGAGAGGAGGAACCAAAGCAATGAAGGAGAAGGAGGAGGAGGAGGAGGAGGAGGAGGAGAGAAGAGTCGCTGAGAGGGAAGGAAAATGTGTAAGCAAAGGGAGGAAGGGATGGTGAGAGGAGGAACCAGAGCAGTGAAGGAAGGAAGGAAGGAAGGAAGGAAGGAAGGGACGAGGGCAAGACACGAGGTTATCCCACGGAAATTACTGATGTTAAAATGTAAGGGTTAATTAAAATAAATTCTCTCTCTCTCTCTCTCTCTCTCTCTCTCTCTCTCTCTCTCTCTCTCTCTCTCTCTCTCTCTCTCTCTCTCTCTCTCTCTCTCTCTTCACACCTTTTATCTTATACATATACGATAAGTGGTTTCGTTATAGCCTTTTTACGTTGTCTAAGTAACACTGCTTTAATAAGAAAAATCGAATAGTTTGGCTTTTCGTTTTTTTACGTTTCTTTAAAGTCGAGTTACAGGGACGAGCGGCAGAAGGAGAGGCTAAATGAGGCAGGGAAGGGAGGGAGAGAGGGTTGAGGGAGGGAGGGAAGGAAGGAGGAAGGGAGAGAGGGAGGAGGGAGGGTATTGTCCTAAGTGGGCCACTTTGTAAACATTCTGCCCTGCTTTTCTGCTCGGCTCCCTTGAGGTGCGCGCCGCTCGTCCACCTCACGCGGCTCTTTGACAAGATTATCTTTTGTTTTTTCTCCGCCTGGACTTTTTTCAACCTTTTGTCAGGGCGTGTTGGCGCGTGTGTGCCTGGCGGGGACGAGGAACCAGGGGTTGACCTTGTTACTGTGTGTGTTTGGACGGGAATGAGACTTTTACCGCGGCAATAAACAACGCGTGTCCTTGGCCCGCGGACACACCAGCTGGGCCCATACTCTCAAACATTTCGGGGCTCACACCCACATTTGATAAGGCTTTCGTGGAGGCTGTGGGTGTTTCCATGTGTAGTTTCATGTGTAGTTGTGGTTTGAGAAAGCTTCTGCGCCATGACAGCCTGACTTATCGTCTTGGCCTTTGGAAGTATTATTTGTGAGAGCCGAAAGCGTCTGAGAATATTGGCACTGGGGGTATACTACGGGGTGCTGCGAGGAGGAGGGACAGGTGGGTATAGCAACATGTGTCTTCAGGCCGCAGACAGAGTATTGGCACCTTAGCGGGACGAGACAACGGGGTACTGCGGGAATGAAGGACCATTGGGTTTAGTAGCTTGTCTTTGGGCCGAACAGACAGTATTGGCTGGACAACGGGGTGCTGGGAGAAGGAAGGACGCTTGGGTTTAGCAATGTTTATCTTTAATCCGCAGACAGACTTTTTATTTTTGTTACTATTAGAAGAGACGAGAAACTGGCAAAACCGGGAGATCAAACACCGTGGGAGAAACATGAAGTAGATTTTGTGATTGTCCCGGTGACTTGAAATGATTTACAGTAAACTCGAGTATCGACTGAATTCCACGAGCTTTGGGACAACGGAGGGCTGGAAAGACGACCTCGGTGGGACAGGACAAGAGGGGGCTGGGAGGGGGAATGACAGTCGGGTTTTGGGACATCGGTGGGACAGGACAAGAGGGGGGTGGGAGGGGGAATGACAGTCGGGTTTTGGGACCTCGGTGGGACAGGACAAGAGGGGGCTGGGAGGGGGAATGACAGTCGGGTTTTGGGACCTCGGTGGGACAGGACAAGAGGGGGCTGGGAGGGGGAATGACAGTCGGGTTTTGGGACCTCGGTGGGACAGGACAACGGAGGGCTGGATAGAGGACCACAAGAGGGGGCTGGGAGGGGGAATGACAGTCGAGTTTCACCATGAAGAGAACGTGTGAGGCGATAGTCTCTTGAGGAGCCAATAGAGCGGCTGTGAGACACGGCGTAAAGATGTGCTGGAGAACGTTTTACGGCGCGACCCGACCAGACTTTGTGGTGTGTGTGTGTGTGTGTGTGTGTGTGTGTGTGTGTGTGTGTGTGTGTGTGAGCCGCGAGTGTCCGAGAGTGTCAGAGAGAGAGAGAGAGAGAGAGAGAGAGAGAGAGAGAGAGAGAGAGAGAGAGAGAGAGAGAGAGAGAGAGAGAGAATTATCGCCTGGAGTGGCTGCTGGCAAGTCACCCTGGCCCCTGACAAAACGCAAGCAATGGTAATATCCCGCAGGCGAGATATCAACAATCTAGCCGGGCCGGGGATACAACTGGAGGGGAAAACGCTACCCCTTCAAGACTCCATCTCCATTCTCGGAGTGGAGTTCGACGCGGGACTCTCCTTCACCAACCATGCTAAAAAAATATCAAAAAATGCAGCATGGAAACTCAGCTGTGTACGGCGCATCTCCCATCTACTTGACGCCAAAGGGACTGAGGTGCTCTACAAGGCACGAGTACGCCCCCTCATAGAGTACTCCCCCCTCGCCTGGTCCTCCTGCCCTCCATCCTACCTTGCAACGCTGGATCGTGTCCAGGCCAGAGCCCAGCGTCTGATACAGCACACAGGTCCTCAGCACGCGCGTGGCTCCCTGCAACCTCTCCAGGAGCGCAGGGATGTGGCAGGCCTGTGTGTAATGTACAAGGCACACAACCTAAACACACCCCACCTGGCAGCTCTCAAGCTCCCCGCGCCCCCAACCCCCATACACTCCACCCGAGCAGCACCCCACAGACAGGAACAAGTGGCTGTACCCTTCTCCAGGACGGAACACCACTTCCGCTCCTTCCAGCCCCGCTACAGCCGCCTGTGGAACCAGCTTGTTAGCCACACCGACCTCCACCATCGCGCGTCACTTCTAAGACTTCAAGCGGGAGGTGAACAGCTGGATTAGGACTTCTAGGCAGTAATTCAATGTGTCTTGTATGTAGCTATAGATAGATGAAGCTTAAAACCTTCAACTTTAGCACAATATTCTGAAAGCCCTGTTTAAATAAAAAAAAAAAGAGAGAAAGAGAGAGAGAGAGAGAGAGGGGGGGGGGGGCAGTTAAGAATACTAGACAGACACGTAGATATGTAAATAGATAGTTAAATAGATTGATAGATTTACAGATTGATAAACACAGATAATTAAATATATAGATAGATATACAGAGAGAGAGAGAGAGAGAGAGAGAGAGAGAGAGAGACCGTACTTGAATACCCTTGCTGGACTTGATTAATACGAGACTCAACCTGTAAGACGTTCACATGTGCGTGTATGCCGAGGACACACACGCACACACACACGTTCAGGCGCGGCGGTAACCCATGGTCTAATAAAGTAGTAGTACTTTATTAGACCATGGCGGTAACCAACGTGATCAGCGCCGCGTGTCTGAAGGAGTGCTGTGGCCCTTCTCTCTTCTGAACCTCTTAATCCTCTTCTAAACCTTTTAATCCTCTTCTGAATCTCTTAATCCTCTTCTAAACCTTTTCATCCTCTTCCATTTCCTCTTAAGAGGTTTAGAAGAGGATTAAGAGGTTTAGAAGAGGATTAATCCTCTTCCATTTCCTCTTAACCCTTTCCATACTGTGACGCCGATGTCTGCGTCACGTATTGAAAGGGTTAAAGATTAGTATAAAGGTTGCTAAAGGTGGAGACGCTGTAGGGCTGGCTGGATGGCTGGAAGGCGGCGAGGGCGGGGACGGCCGGGGTGTCGTTACTAATGCAGGAAGGTGAGCGGAGTCCCCGGTCTTGTTAGGCGGGGATCCCTCTGGGGCGTCGCAGGAGCGGTGATCGTTGGGGCCTGAGCTGCAGCCTCCCGCCTGTCTTTTTGTGTCCAGTGGTGTGTGTGTGTGTGTGTGTGTGTGTGTGTGTGTGTGTTAGGAGGTTCATTCCCGCGTCTCGTCCTGCCGGCGCCTGTCTCGTGCCCCTTCTCATCGTTGTTGAGACTTATCATGTATCAATTTACTGTCTTGTATCAACAACAACAACATCAACAACAACAATTCGACTACGACTAATGTTACATGTTACTGTGCCACTGTTTGCATCATCTCAAGTACCTCTGTGACAAGATCATTTGTGCACGCGGCCAGCAATGATTTGTACACACGGCCACTGACACTGCCCACTGACAGACCACTGCCTCACATCACCGGCCCTCACGCGAACGCCAGTGTGCCGGCCAGACCCACCAGAGCCTCAGTGCAGGGTCTCCCTCCCTTCAGCACAGCGACAGTCTCCTCCCCGCCTCAAAAACAGATTGTTGTGCTGAAATGTAATAAAGTTAATTATTGCCAGGCGTGGGACGATAAGCCCATGCGACACTGTTTTGTGTTTGAACTATGTTTGAGGCAAACACGGCCGTCCATTACTGACTGAACTCAACAACACAACCTTCACGCCCAGACTCAGTACAACACAACACACGGTTTCCAGCATGTGTGATTACAAACACAAACACTTAAATGTTCCTGCCCTGATTACTGTCACTAATTGTGATGAGGAGAATAATTACTATTATATATATCATAATAAGGTTGTTATGAGTATCATAATGATACTAAATATAGTAATAGTAATATGTTGATATAATTATAACTATCATGATTATATATTACTTATGTTGCTGATTTTTCTTATACAAGCAGCAGCAATAGCCGCGGCTGCTGCAGCAGTGCTGGTGATGAAAACCATTAACGGTGTTGTGTTCTGTGCTTGTTGCAGGTAAGGCGCCATCACTCCTCCACCAAGGGCGGGGGCGCGGCTGCTGCCTCGTCAACGCGGCACAAGGCAAGTTGTGTCGCCCTCCGGGGCGTCTCCGCGGAGGCGCCTCGCGGCCTCATGAATACAAATGAGCACATCATCACTACGCGGCGCCAGTACCGAACAGGAATATAAACACAACAAGGGTCCATTTATTTACATTTTTAGCGCCTTTTCCCTCCCCGGTGCCGCGGGACGCTAACGAGTAGTGAAGGAGGTGCTTAGCAGGGCAGCAGCAGGCCAGTACTGCGGACGCGGCCATTATCCCCTCGTGAGCGTCTGTCACTCCTAAGTGGCTCCATATTCGCGCCACCATCAACATACCCGGCTCTTGGCGCGCCCCTCACGCTTATCGCCTCACCATCATGTAACGCGGCGATTACCAGGATCACCACGCACCCAGAACAATCACTGATACAGCGGCGGGGACGGGGACGCGTCTCGCCGCGGAGCACTCTTCAATAGCTGCGCTGATGAGGGTGCGAGGGAGAGGGAGGGAGGGGGACGCGTATTCCCTATCTCTATTGTGGCGCCGACGCTGGAACAGGCCAGGTTAGTTGAGGTGAGGCGGGGTTAGGTTAGGAAAGGTTTGGTTAGGTTAAGGTAAGGTTAGGTTAGGTAAGGTTAGGTTAGGTTTGGCTAGGTATGGTTACGTTAGATAAAGTTAGCTAATGTTAGGAATGGTTAGGTAACGATAGGTAAGGTTGTGTTAGATTATGTTAGGTTTGGTGAGGTTAGGTTGCATTAGGTAAGGCTAGGTAAGGTAAAGTTAGGTAAGGTAATGTTTGGTAAGGTCGGGCATTATAAAGAATAGATAAGAGTTATTCATAGTAATTTTGAGTGGGATTAACAAGGAGAGTATTTTTCAGAACACCCCTTGGCTAATTTCAGAGCTACAGCCTTTACTCAGTGACAGGAAGGGAAGCGAAGGGAAGGGAGAGCAGACAGGAAAGGGAAGAGAAAGCAGATAGGAAAAGAATGATTCAGGCATGAAGGAAGGTAAGGCAAGGCAGGGAAAGGCAAGGGAAAGGCAAGGGAAGCAAAGGGAAAGGAGAGCAGACAGAAAAGGGAAGAGAAAGCAGATAGGAATAGAATGATTCAGACATTAAGGAAGGTAAGGGAAGGAAAGGAAGGCAAAGCAAGGGAAGGGAAGGGAAGGGCAAGGGAAGGGAAGGGAAAGGAGAGCAGACAGGAAAGGGAAGAGAAAGCAGATAGGAAAAGGATGATTCAGGCATGAAGGAAGGTAAGGGAAGGAAAGGAAGGCAAGGCAAGGCAAGGCAAGGGAAAGGCAAGGAAGGGAAGGAGAGCAGACAGGAAAGGGAAGAGAAAGCAGATAGGAAAAGGATGATTCAGGCATGAAGGAAGGTAAGGGAAGGAAAGGAAGGCAAAGCAAGGCAAGGCAAGGGAAGGGAAGGGAAAGGAGAGCAGACAGGAAAGGGAAGAGAAAGCAGATAGGAAAAGGATGATTCAGGCATGAAGGAAGGTAAGGTAAGGCAAGGCAAGGCAAGGCAAGGCAAGGCAAGGCAAGGCAATGGACGGGCAGGAAAGGGAAGGGTCAGCAGGGAGGAAGAGGAGGGAGCACCACCCAGACAGGAAGGGTAGGGGGGTCGATGTGCGGTGCGGTACACTGAAGACTGTTGCTCCAGGTCACTTGTTTTGGGCTGCTGCTGAGGGTGTTTCAAGATGCCTGCGCTGCACTGAATCGTGAGGTGTCGATGGAATGGCTGTATCAAACCAGCGAATACTCCGTAAGAGTATTTTTTTTTTTTTTTTTTTACGTCTTGGCCTATTGCGCCGGTAGGCTTCTTCCCGGTGGATCCTGATGGTCGGTCCAAGGCTTCTTCCCGGTGGGGCCTCATGGTCGGCCCAGCCCGTTCTGATGCAGGCGAGTGTTTATAGTGGCGCCATCTTGCATTGGCTTATGCTGCCCTCCCGGAGCTCATCTTTAATCCTAGAATCTAGAGTCCGGGTTGATAGGTGGTCTTCTGGACAGCATGTGGGTAGTTTTAAGCCACTCGGCGGCGGCTGAAAAATCCCAGCTTGGTGGCACTGGTCGGGGATTGAACTCGCGTCCTTCTGAACGCGGGACCGTCTCGTTATCTGTTCAGCCACCGCCTGAACAAATTGGTGGTTTATTACCTACATAGTATGTGAACACCATCTCCGGCTGTGCGGGCATGTGGCATGCTGCCCAGAAGCCGCTCACCGAGTTGTTTCAGTAATTATCCCTCAGCACCTCTCGGATCTAAGGTCCGACGGAAATGCCCTCCTTGAGCTTAGCAGAACTCGGAGCTGGGAATAGAGTGCACAAGTGTTGGAAAGCAGCGCCATTTTTGTCCATGGCCTTCACGAAAAAGAGATAACCCCGAGTGGAGGAGGCCAGGGGGACACCCACAAAGTACGTGGCGTCAGCAAGTCGATATATTCTACCGTGGGTCCGGCAAATCTTAAGTGGCGGCTCTGACGTAGACACCCCGCTAGACACTGGTGCTATGTCTCCAACTGACCTCGCACACCGTGCCTCTCGCATCCTTCTCTCTCTCTCTTCCCGTGTCTCTCTCTTTCTCTCTCACTCTAGTATAAAAACAAATATGTTTTTTATGATTGATTCTCTATCTGTGAGTGAATACAAAGAAATTTGTACAACACTTGGCAACGTTGCCACCGCGGCGGTGTCAGCTCAACTCAACCCATCACACCGCAGTTGCCAGTTGCTCTGCCTGCTTTAATTATCGCATTTCTGCCATTTTTTGGAGTGTGTCTGCCATCTGCCATACAATGTCAGTTATATGGCATAATTATGATAAAATATAGAGATTGTACCTATATATGGAATGCCTGGGCCGTCAAGCAAAGTCTGATGTGAGTCATATGCAGGTGAATGGTGAGGTTCCGCTGGGGATGGCCAGGGAGTGGGGGAAGGAGTGCTCGCTAAGATCAGTAAAATATTACACTTTGACCTTATTTCCACACCACCCAAGGGGTAAAGAGTCTTGGTGCGTTGTTTTTAAAGAGGTTTATTATTATTATTATTATTATTATTATTATTATTATTATTATTATTATTATTATTATTATTATTATTATTATTAGGCATTGTCGTGCACCATACTCCCCGAATCGAGTACACCCCCATTTTTCTCGCACACACACAAACACACACACACACACACACAAGAGAGAGAGAGAGAAGGGTGTAGAGAGGCACGGTGTGCGAGGTCAGTTGGAGACGTGGCAACAGGGTCTAGCGGGCTGTCTACGTCAGAGCCGCCACTTAAGATTTGCCGGACTATAGGACGGGAAGGGCGCGTGCATGGAGACTTGCTCGGCGGGGTTTGACGTTGGAGGGTGGGCGAGGCAACGCACCCCGCGGCGTATGCCATTGATTGATTGTACTGGACTGCAACTTGTGGGTGTCGAGGCGGCGCTGAAACAAACTTATCAGTATTTTATCGGCGTCGTTATTTCGTTTTTTCTGCATTTATTTTTCATACCCTCATTTTCAGTTTCTTCGGGGACTGTAAATCAGTTCATCTGCGTCTCCAATTAAGTTTTTCTGCATTTTCATTTCAGTTTTTCGGCGTCGTCATTTTTCAGTAGTTTTGGGGTCGTTTTAAATTTTTCGACATTTTCAATTATTTTTTTTCGGCTTCGTCATTTTTTCAGTTGTTTTTGTGTCGTTTTAAATTTTTCGGCATTTTCATTTCATTTTTTCGGCTTCGTCATTTTTCAGTTGTTTTTGTGTCGTTTTAAATTTTTCGGCATTTTCATTTCATTTTTTCGGCTTCGTCATTTTTCAGTTGTTTTTGTGTCGTTTTAAATTTTTCGGCATTTTCATTTAATTTTTTCGGCTTCGTCATATTTCAGTTGTTTTTGTGTCTTTTTAAATTTTTCGGCATTTTCATTTAATTTTTTCGGCGTCGTCATTTTTCAGTAATTTTGGTGTCGTTTTGAATTTTTAGACAATTCCATTAAACTTTTTCGGCTTCGTCATTTTTCAGTTGTTTTGGTGTTGTTTTAAATTCTTCGGCATTTTTTAATTAATTTTCTTCGGCGTCGTCATTTGAGCCTTTCGTATTTCATGTTTGATCGTCTTTTTGTCGTACTCTTTTTTTCTCCTTCCTTCCTTGTTTCCTTCCTCTTATCCTCCGTCTATTACGTTCTTCATCTCATTATTATTCTTTCTTCAGTCTTCTCCAAGCTAACTCTTTTGTCCTCTCTTAATCTTATTTTTGCTTTGCTCTATGTCCTTCTTTCTTCCTCCCTTCCTTCATACGTATTATCCTCTCCGTCTCGTATTTTATCATGTTACTTTTCTGTCTTTAGTCTTCTCTACGATAACTTTTTAACTCTCTCTCTCTCTCTCTCTCTCTCTCTCTCTCTCTCTCTCTCTCTCTCTCTCTCTCTCTCTCTCTCTCTCTCTCTCTCTCTCTCTCTCTCTCTCTCTCTCTCATCTCATGACCGTCCTCAGCATCATCAATTTTCAGAGACTATTTCTTTTCCATTTTCCTGTATTTTTTTATCCATTAGTCTTCTCTTTCCTGACGCTCTACACTTTCCATTTTCCTCTGACGTCGTTTTTAGTGTCTCTCTTTCCTCTCGGCCATTATCCTCTTCGTATATTCTCCTTCGCCTCTTTCCTTCAGTTTTTGTCTTGTGTTTTTTATCCTTTACGTTTCTGTTTCTTGACCTTTTTGTATTCTCCGTTTTTTTTCCTCTGTTCTTATTTTTCAGAGTCTGTCAATCCTTTTCCTCCAGGCCGTCTTCATTAGTTTTCATTTCCTCTTTTTCTTCGTCTGTGTGTTTTATAGTGGCGCCATTCTTGCTTGGTCCATGCTGACCTCCGGAGCTCATCTTGATCCTCCTTTGAGTGTTTCGTCAGAGTCCGGACTGACAGGTGGTCTTCAGGGATCGGACGGAGAGGCGGAGGAAAAGGAGGCGAAGAGGGGAAAGAGAGGAAGAGGAATTGGCAAAGAAAAGGAGATTGGGAAGAGGAGGAGGCGAGGAATAAGAGGTGGTGAAGAGGAGGCTGCGAAGAGGAGGAGGAGGGAAAGAAGAGGTTGACAGGTGGTCTTCAGGGATCGGACGAAGAGGAGGAGGAGGTGAAGAGGTGAAGGAGACGAAGAGAAACTGCCAAAGAAAAGGAGATTGGGAAAAGGAGGAGGCGAGGAAGAAGAGGTAGTGAAGAGGAGGAGGAGGAGGAGGCAAAGAAGAGGAAGAGACAAAAAAGAGGAGTCAAAAGAGAGGTGGATGGTGGATGTGGGTAGTCAGCTTGTGGCGGTGGGCAGGACTCGAACGTGGGGCCTCCATAACACCGCGGCTGCAAACTGACCACTCAGCCACTGTCTCCCTCTGACCATGACCGCCCACCTCTCTTTTGCCTCCTCCTCCTCCCCCTCCTCTTCGCCACCTCTTCTTCCTCGCTTCCTCCTCTTCGCCTTCTCTTCTTCCTCGCCTCCTCTTCGCCTTCTCTTCCTCGCCTCCTCCTCTTCGCCACCTCTTCTTCCTCGCCTCCTCCTCTTCGCCTCCTCTTCTTCCTCGCCTCCTCCTCTTCGTCACCTCTTCTTCCTCGCCTCCTCCTCTTCGTCACCTCTTCTTCCTCGCCTCCTCCTCTTCGTCACCTCTTCTTCCTCGCCTCCTCCTCTTCGCCTCCTCTTCTTCCTCGCCTCCTCCTCTTCGCCTCCTCTTCTTCCTCGCCTCCTCCTCTTCGCCTCCTCTTCTTCCTCGCCTCCTCCTCTTCGTCACCTCTTCTTCCTCGCCTCCTCCTCTTCGCCTCCTCTTCTTCCTCGCCTCCTCCTCTTCGCCTCCTCTTCTTCCTCGCCTCCTCCTCTTCGCCTCCTCTTCTTCCTCGCCTCCTCCTCTTCGTCACCTCTTCTTCCTCGCCTCCTCCTCTTCCCCATCTCCTTTTCTTTGCCACTTCCTCTTCGTCTCCTTCTTTACCTCTTCGCCTCCTCCTCCTCCTCTTCGTCCGATCCCCGTTCCTTTTCCTCCTCGTCATCTTCGCCTCCTCCTCTTCTCCTCTTCACCTGTTCTCTCACTTCTCCTCTTCGCCAGTCACCGTTCCTCTTCCTCCCAGTCTCTTAATTCTACCTCCGCGGCGCGTTACGTGACTCGCGCTGAATTATCTCCATCACTCCGGCTTTTTCTCGCCTTTTTCCTTCACCCTCTTCGCTATAATCCCTTCATTGTTTAATTATACGCTTTTTCCCTCCTTCGTGTACTCCTTCCTTCGTCCCTTCCTTCGTTCCTTACTTCCCTCTTTTTCTCCTATTTTGCTTTTTTTATGTGAAGTAAATAATGGAGTGTTTTTTTCTTTTTCCTTTCTTTCCTTTATTCCTTCCCCTTTCTGTTTCTTTGTCTCTGTCTTTGCTTCCCTTTTTCTCTTTCATTGTTATTTCTTCTTGTTCCTGCTTTTGTTAGTCTTCCTCTTGTTCCTCCTCCTCTTCTTTTTTTCCTTTTTCTTCTTCTTCTTCTTCATCTGTTTCTCTGTCTTCACGTCCCTTTCCTCTATTTTTTCTTTCCTCCTCCTCCTTTGTCCCTTCTCTTGCTCTTGTTCTTCTTCTTTTTTCTTGTTTCGTTTTCTTATTTTTTCTCTTCTTCCGTCTTTCCCTCTTTCGTCACTTCGTCCCTTAGTTCCTTCTTTTTTCTCTTTGAAGTTTTTTTTGTTGAAGGTAAAGTCTTGTTATCTAATGGAGTATTTTTTTGTCTAATTTCTTTTACCTCCCTTCCCTTCCCTTCCCTTCCCTTCCTTCTTCCATCGCCAGCTTCCATTCTTCACCCACCCTCTCTCTCTCTCTCTCTCTCTCTCTCTCTCTCTCTCTCTCTCTCTCTCTCTCTCTCTCTCTCTCTCTCTCTCTCTCTCTCTCTCTCTCTCTCTCTCTCTCTCTCTCTCTCTCTCTCTCTCTCTCTCTCTCTCTCCTTCCTTCCCTTCCCTTCCCTTCCCTGCCCTTCCAGTCCTTCTTCCATCGCCAGCTTCCATTCTTCACCCACCATCTCTCTCTCTCTCTCTCTCTCTCTCTCTCTCTCTCTCTCTCTCTCTCTCTCTCTCTCTCTCTCTCTCTCTCTCTCTCTCTCTCTCTCTCTCTCTCTCTCTCTCTCTCTCTCTCTCTCTCTCTCTCTCTCTCTCTCTCTCTCCCCTCCCCCCTCTCTCATCCATTTTTTTCCGTTCCTCTTCCTCCTCTCCCTCCCTCTCTTCTCCTTCCTCTCGTCCTCCCCTCACAGCCGTCAGTTATCCGCATGGCAGGACAGGGCGAGCAGGGACGAGCTCCTCCCCACGCCGCAGGAACCCCAAGAGGAACACTGTCGTCCAATATTCATAGTTGCTGGAGATGGTGGTGGTGGTGGTGGTGATGGTGCTGGTGCTTGTGGTGGTGGTGGTGGTGGTGGTGTAGAGTATGGGCCCTTAGGCAGATTTGGTGGAAAATTTGGAGGTTTGGTTAGGTTATGTATAGTAGTGATGGTGGTGGTAGTAGTTGTAGTAGTAGTAGTAGTAGTAGTAGTAGTAGTAGTAGTAGTAGTAGTGGTAGTGGTAGTAGTGGTAGTGGTAGTAGTGGTGGTGGGAGAGAATGGGCCCGTAGGATTGGACAGTGAATAGGAGGGATTGGAAAGGCAAAGTTGAGGGTATATGGTATAGCTGCGCGTGGCGGCGGTGTTCATCTCCGTCACCTCGGTTCCAGAGGTTATGGAAAGGATGGGTTAAGGATATTTTCAGTGGTGGATGGTAGAGAGGCAGGAGACGTTGATTGTTGATGTTCCTTATTTAATATATAGTCAGGTAATGTAATGAATGCCGCGTGAATTAGTTGGAGTGCTTGACTAACAGAGGAACGAGTGTTATAGTGTGATGGAGTAATTGTGGTAGATGTGGAGTGGTCAGGAAGTAAAGGGAATGGCTAGGTTAAGTTCGTCATTTCCTATTTAGTCGGGGATTGTAATGAATGTCTTGTGAATGAGTTGGGGTGCCTGTCTAAGAGTGGAAGGGGGGGCGATATAGTCTGGTGGAGTAGTTGTTGGGGTGGATATGGAGTGGTCGATCAGAAGAGGGATGCGGAGTAGTCTAGGAGTGGAGGGAATGACTGCTTTAAGTATTGGTGTTCCTCCTTTCATATATAATCGGGAAATGTAAGGAATGAGTTGTGGCGCTTGGCTAAGAGAAGGACGAGTGGTGTAGCTGAGTGGGGTGCAGGTGGCGTGGGCGAGGAGTGAAGGGAAGGCCACTTTAAACGTTGTTGTGGACGGCTGGCTCGGCGGGTGTCTGGGTGAGGTCTGGCATGCAAGGGGCGGCGGCGGGCAGACGCGGCTGACGGGAAGACACGGCCGGCAGGACTTATGGGACGGGGCTGAGGAGGGGCGTCTCGTGGTCTTATTGGGAAGGTGTGTGGATGTGTAGGTAGTGAGGGAGGCGAGGCGAGGCTGTGCTGAGGAAGGGCGGCTTGTGGTGTTATTGGGAAGGTGTGTGGATGTGTAGGTAGTGAGGGAGGCGAGGCTGTGCTAAGGAAGGGCGGCTTGTGGTGTTATTGGGAAGGTGTGTGGATGTGTAGGTAGTGAGGGAGGCGAGGCTGTGCTGAGGAAGGGCGTCTTGTGGTGTTATTGGGAAGGTGTGTGGATGTGTAGGTAGTGAGGGAGGCGAGGCGAGGCTGTGCTAAGGAAGGGCGGCTTGTGGTGTTATTGGGAAGGTGTGTGGATGTGTAGGTAGTGAGGGAGGCGAGGCTGTGCTGAGGAAGGGCGGCTTGTGGTGTTATTGGGAAGGTGTGTGGATGTGTAGGTAGTGAGGGAGGCGAGGCGAGGCTGTGCTGAGGAAGGGCGTCTTGTGGTGTTATTGGGAAGGTGTGTGGATGTGTAGGTAGTGAGGGAGGCGAGGCTGTGCTGAGGAAGGGCGGCTTGTGGTGTTATTGGGAAGGTGTGTGGATGTGTAGGTAGTGAGGGAGGCGAGGCTGTGCTGAGGAGAGGCGGCACGTTGTCTTGCTGGTAAAGGTATTGAATTATCTATATATACCTGTCTATCTATCAATGTATCTATCTGTTTAAGAGCTCTGTCTATGTCTCTTTTGGCCACTGTAGTTCTTTAGGAGCTCTGATTAGAAAGCTTTTTTGTTGTAATTTGTTTTTTGCCCCTGAGCTGCTTCCTTTGCTGTAAAAAAGAGTAGGAAGGGCGAGGAAGGGAAGAGCAGAAGGGGGAAGGGGAGGGACAAAAAAAAATACGACCCTAATTGTTCCTTACGTTCTGTCTTAAACACATTCTTTTTATGGGAATGTGTGTGCAGATATGTATCGGTAGGGAGGGAGGAGGGAGAAGGGAGAGGGCTGCATACCACACTAATTGTTCCGTGCGTTACATCTTACTCAATTTTACTATCGGGAACATGTATGCAGATATATTTCAGTAGAAGGGCTGAAGGGGAAGGGACTACAAACCAGACTAATCGCTCCTTTCCTTACATCACACTTGCATTTGTGAAAGTGTATGCATATATATTCTAGTAGGAAGGAAGGAGAAGGAAGGGACTGCATACATACCTACATACCTACTCCTTCGCCTACATTTCAGAACACTTAATTTTAGGAGGCCGATCATCTCTTTTTTTTGGGCTCCGTGGCTCCGTCCCTTTTGTATCAGAGGTGGCGTCACTGAGGGGCCTTTTTTACTTGTCTTTCTGCTCTGTTTCGGATCTTACGACGTCTCTTTTACCGTATAGCAAAAGTAGAGACCAGGGGAAGAAACAAAGGACGTGTCACAGTAGTTCTTTTTCTCGCTAAATTCGATAAAGGTGTGTTTCAATAATTGCCAAGAGGAAAAGAAAAAGAAGAGAAAAAAATAAAGGTGTTCCCGCCATCCCCGCCGCCACACCCGACACATTCTCCCAGCGGATCTAGTTACTGTCCGCTCGCTCTTTCCATCCTCCACCCACGGCCATTACGTTCACCTACGGCTTTGTGCGGGCCAGGGTTGGAGTCCTCTCGGGGGCAGACGTAGCCAAACCTAATCTTACCGAAGTTATCTCCTAACTTAATGTAACCCAACCTTACCTGACCTATCCTAACCTAATCTAACCTAATCTTATCCTTACCTAATCTGGTCTTATGTAATGTTACCCAACCTTGCCTTACTTTACCTTACCTTACCTTACCTTACCTTACTTTACCTTACACAGCATAACCTAACCGTACCTAACCTTTATCTAACCTTATCTAAACTAAACGAACCTTACTTTACCTTCCATTACCTAAACTGATATGACCTAACCCATCCTAACCTCGTCTAACACTACATAACCTTTCCTAACCTAATCTAACCTAAAATAATCTACCTTACTTAACCTTACCTAACCCATCGTAACCTAACCCATCCTAACCTAACCTAATCTAAGCTTTCCTAACCTAATCTAACCTTACCTGACCTAATCTATCCTAACCTTACCTAACCTAATCTATCCTAACATTACCTGACCTAATCTATCCTAACATTACCTGACCTAATCTATCCTAACATTACCTGACCTAATCTATCCTAACATTACCTGACCTAATCTATCCTAACATTACCTGACCTAATCTATCCTAACCTTACCTGACCTAATCTATCCTAACATTACCTGACCTAATCTATCCTAACATTACCTGACCTAATCTATCCTAACATTACCTGACCTAATCTATCCTAACATTACCTAACCTAATCTATCCTAACATTACCTGACCTAATCTATCCTAACATTACCTAACCTAATCTATCCTAACATTACCTGACCTAATCTATCCTAACATTACCTAACCTAATCTATCCTAACATTACCTGACCTAATCTATCCTAACATTACCTGACCTAATCTATCCTAACATTACCTGACCTAATCTATCCTAACATTACCTGACCTAATCTATCCTAACATTACCTAACCTAATCTATCCTAACATTACCTGACCTAATCTATCCTAACCTTACCTAACATAATCTATCCTAACATTACCTGACCTAATCTATCCTAACATTACCTAACCTAATCTATCCTAACATTACCTGACCTAATCTATCCTAACATTACCTGACCTAATCTATCCTAACATTACCTGACCTAATCTATCCTAACATTACCTAACCTAATCTATCCTAACATTACCTGACCTAATCTGTCCTAACCTTACCTAACATAATCTATCCTAACATTACCTAACCTAATCTTGCCGTGATCTAATCTAGCCTTACCTAACCTGTCTTAACCTTTCGTAACATGGCCTAGCCTATTCCAGATAGCCGCTGCAGACAGGCACTCACGCAGCTGCTCCGCCTCCCCTGCGTGTGGCCTGATGAAGAGAACCATTCACAGAGGCACCAAGGGCGAGGAGAGCCGAGCTAATCCGGACGTTCCTGCCTCCCGGGGCGTTTAAGGCGCGCTAATCCCCCCGAGGCTCAGAGGTCACAGCGATGGACTTACGTAGGGCGCTAGTCTCAGACGCTTCCGTGCTCACTCACGTCAACTATTCCCTATGATTTAGCTTTATTTTGTCTCTGTCTCTCTCTCTCTCTCTCTCTCTCTCTCTCTCTCTCTCTCTCTCTCTCTCTCTCTCTCTCTCTCTCTCTCTCTCTCTCTCTCTCTCTCTCTCTCTCTCTCTCTCTCTCTCTCTCTCTCTCTCTCTCTCTCTCTCTCTCTCTCTCTCTCTCTCTCTCTCTCTCTCTCTCTCTCTCTCTCTCTCTCTCTCTCTCTCTCTCTCTCTCTCTCTCTCTCTCTCTCTCTCTCTCCTTTTGTCTTTCGTGATGTCTGCTTTTTTATTTTAGTCTTTCTTTTTCTTTTTTTCTTTCATTAATCCTCCTTGCGTGTGTGTGTGTGTGTGTGTGTGTGTGTGTGTGTGTGTGTGTGTGTGTGTGTGTGTGTGTTAATGTAGTGTTTTTCTAAGCCTGTTTCCTTTTCTGTAAACTTCATTTCCTTCTCATTTAGACTCGCTGTGTTGCGTTCTTGTGAAATTCTTTTGGTGCGACTTTTTTTCCTTCTTTTCTTTCCTTTTTTTTCTCATTGTTACCATTCATTAGTAAGGCTGACCTCCCTCCCTGCCTGCTCCTTCCTGCTCCTGCTCCTGCTGCTGCTCTCTCCTGTTCCCCTGCCCGACTGCTCGGCTGACTACTACTATTACTACTAGTACTTCCTTCCAGGCTTTCCTTTCCCTTTCCTCTCCTTCCTTCTTTTATTTCCTCATTTTATTTCTTCATTTATTCCTTCTTGTATTTCCTCCTTTCTTTCCCACCCAGCTCCCTTTCACAAAACCTCTTTCCATTTTCCTTCCCTTTCTCACTCCTTCCCTTTTTCTTTTTCTTCTCCCTTTCTTTATTTCTTTTTTCCTTCCCTCATATCTTTCTACCCAGCTTCCTTTCAAAATATCTTCCTTCCTCTATTCCTTCCTTCCTTCCTTACCTTCTTCTTTCCCTACTTTTTGTTTCCTTTAGTACTTTCTGTCTTTTGTACAGTTCATAATGTATATCCGTGTGTGAGTGTGTGTGTGTGTGTGTGTGTGTGTGTGTGTGTGTGTGTGTGTGTGTGTGTGTGTGTGTCCCGTTGGCCCCGTCGGTGATACGCCTTTGTCTCTCTCCTTCTCTCCCTCACCTCCATTTTTTCCCCTCGTTTCATCGATCTCGGAGGCGCGGGCTGATGAGGGCGATAAGAAAGTGTCATCTGGGCGGCGGCGACTCAGCAGGTGTACGAGGCTCCACTCTAGTCCCTCAGAGTGTCACGCCCCCACACTGCACGGCCCGACACTCGCTGAAAAGGTCGTACTCTTAGAGGGGGGAGGATGGACTGAGGGAAAGACAGGTTAGAAGGGAGCGTGAAATGGCAAGATGATGGTGAAAAGAGGTAGATTAAAAAGAGAATGCATGTTTTAGTCCTTCAGAAGTGTTCACGCCCCGACCTCCGACACTCACTGAAAAAGTCGTGTTCTTAGGAAGGGAAAGATTAAAGGAGGAAATGAAAGAAGGGTAGAAGCAGTAGGATTCTTAGAGAGAGAAAGATGGAGGGAGGAAAAGAAACGAAGGAAGGATTAGAGGGAAAAGAGAATAAGAGGGAAAGAGACAGAGTGGAAAGAAAGACTGAGAACGAGGAATACGAAAGGGAGACATAGGAAGAGAAAAAGGGTGAAAGGAGAAAGATTGAAAGAGAGGTAAAGAGGTAGAGGAGGAAAGGAAAAGTGAGAAGATGAGGAGAAAGTATATAAGAAAGGGAGGAACAGGAAGAGAAAAAAAAAGAGATTACGAAGGAGAGATGGAGTGAAAGAGAGTGGTGGAGGAGGAAAGAAAGAGAAGAGAAGAAGGAAGTATATAAGAAAGGAAGGAATAGGAAGGGAAAGAGGGAAGGGCTGAGAGAGAGAGAGAGAGAGAGAGAGAGAGAGAGAGAGAGAGAGAGAGAGAGAAATTTTTTTTTTTGTGATCCTGGTTGTAGTTTGACGTAGTTTCTGTACCATGAACGTGACAAACACACTCATGAGGACCCGATTGACCTCCTTGTCGGCCTTTGGAAATAATTGATGTGAGAGGCGGAAGAGTCTGACAACACATCCACACCCACACCCACACACACACACACACACACACACACACACACACACACACACTTTCCATTGCTGGCACAGGATGTTTCAGCATTTTTTGTATTTTTTAGGATCAATTTGGCCGCATTTTGTCACGGACTGATGAGCCAATACAGGGTGGAGCAGTGTGTGTGTGTGTGTGTGTGTGTGTGTGTGAGAGAGAGAGAGAGAGAGAGAGAGAGAGAGAGAGAGAGAGAGAGAGAGAGAGAGAGAGAGAGAGCGTCTTTAATAATAATAACAACAATAAGAAGAACAATGATAATGATAATACTAAAACTGTTAATTAGGTGAAAATTGCAAACAAAGCTGGAAATATACATAAATTTTGGATGATAAGATTAATATTACATATGTATACAGATAATTTTGGGAGTAGGAATGATTTTCACAATATAAAGATAAAAATAGGAATAGTGAGTAGTTTACACTGAGTATTTATTTATGTATTTCATTAATTTTGTGTATGTGTGTGTGTGGGGGGGGGGGGGGCGTGTGTGTGTACTGCCATCCTAACCAAACCAAACCAAGACACAATAAAACACAAGAACACAACACCCACCAGCGAGCAAGCAAGCAAAACAAAGGCAAGCCTCACCCTCACCCTCGCTCCCTCCCCTTCCCCCTAACACCACCCAATACTTCCGCGGCCTCAACGTTGCTCGCGAATGACAGGCGGTCTGGCGAGGCGGTGGTGGCGCTGCTCCATGTGTTAGCTGAGCGGGTGTGGCAGGTAGGTGACAGGTGGAGGTGGGTGAGGTAAGGTGAGGTGGGGTCAAGCTAGGACAGAGGAGACAAGAACAGGAAGGAAGATATTGATGGTCAAGCGATGGAACCAGGTGTAGATAGGACGTAGAAAGGGTGGCAAAGCAAGAGCAGGAAGATGAGGAGGAGAGAAGGAACGATAGCAAGGAGGAGGAAGAAAGGATGAATAGGAGGAGGAAGAGGAGCAAAATAAATAGCAGTGGATAGGTCGTATTAGAAGAGAGAGGGAAGGACACTAGCGACGAGGAAGAGGAGAGGAGTAGGAAAAATAAACTATCAGAAAGGAGGAGCAGGAGAGGACAAGGATATATAGTAAGGAGGGAACAGGCAGACAGTGAAGAGACAGACAGGTGACGTTGTAAAGGGAAGGGGGCGATGAGGAAGGAAAGAGAGAGGGAATAGAAGCAGAGAGGAGGAGGAGAAGAGAAAAGAAATATATAAAGAGGGGGGATAGACAAAGAGTGAGATTGTAAAAAGAAACGGAAGGGAAGGGAGGGGAGGGAAAAGGAGAGGAAGGGAAGGGAAGGGATGGGAAGGAAATGATTGGGAAGGGAAGGAAAGGGAGGGGAAAGGAAGAGAAGGGAAGGGAAGGGAAGAGAAGAGAAGAGAAGAGAAGAGAAAGGGAAGGGAAAGGAAGGGAAGGGAAGAAATGAGAAGAGAAGAGAAGAAAAAAGAAGGAAAGGGAAGGGAAGAGAAGAGAAGAGAAGACAAGACAAGAGGAAGGGAAGGGAAGGGAAGGGAAAGAACGGTGTGAATTTTCGTGGGAATCGGAAGTGTGTTGGATATTGGAGATTTACATAGATTTACATAGAAAATCAGACCACACAGACTCCATGGTCCAGACTAGGTGGTCTGTCCTTAAACCTAAGTGACTACATTAATCAGATGGCTCCAAAACGTTGCATTTCTACTTTAGTTAATATTAAGTTCATGGAAGTGACGGTCGAGCTTGTTTTTAAAGGAGTCAGTTGTGTCACGCTGGACCACTGAAGGTGGGAGCTTATTCCATTCTCGCACTACAATGTTGGTGAAGAAAAATTTGATGCAGTCTGAATTTACTTGTCTACATTTGAGTTTTATGCCATTGTTCCTTGTTCGCAAAGTGTCATCGATCATAAACAATTTTGTTCTGTCTACATTCGTGAAACCATTAAGTATTTTAAAACATTCGATCAGTTTTCCTCGGAGGCGACGTTTCTCAAGAGAGAACATGTTAAGGGTGGAAAGCCTTTCTTCGTAGGATTTGTTGCGCAAGGAAGGGATCATTTTTGTTGCCCGACGCTGAACACCTTTTAATTTAGCAATGTCCTTTGCATAGAGGGGGGACCAAAACTGTACCGCATATTCCAAGTGGGGTCTGACTAAACTATTGTAGAGCGGAAGTATTACATTTTTATTCTTGAATAAAAAGTTTCTTTTAATGAAGCCCAACATTCTGTTCGCTTTATTTGCTGCATCGATGCATTGATGTGAGAATTTGAGGTTTGACGCGATTTTGACCCCCAGGTCCTTAACGCATTGAACGGTTGTGAGTTTAACGCCGCCCATTTCGTAATCGAACTTCTTATTTCTTGTTCCAACTTGAAGGACCTGGCACTTGTCTACGTTAAAGGGCATCTCCCATCTATCCGACCAAGTTGAAATTTTGTGTAAATCCTCTTGGAGGCTTTGCCTGTCTTCGTCAGTGAGAACCGAGTTACCAATCTTTGTGTCGTCTGCAAATTTACTAATGCGATTATTGAGTCCAACATCCACATCATTGATGTAAATAATGAAGAGCACTGGGCCAAGAACCGAGCCCTGAGGGACGCCACTAGTGACCGGCGCCCACTCTGAGTTAAATCCGTCAATCACCACTCTTTGCTGTCTGTTGCGCAACCAATTCGCGATCCATTGGTTTACTTGACCGTCAATACCTATTTGCTTTAATTTATAAAGTAATTTATGATGTGGGACTTTATCAAACGCTTTCTGGAAATCAAGATAGACTACGTCCAATGATTTGGTTACGTTATAAACTGAGAAGAGGTCGTTATAAAAGGTCAATAGGTTTGATAGGCAGGATCTTTTGTTACGGAAGCCATGTTGTGAATCCCCAATTAATGAGTGGCTTTCGAGGTAACTCACAATTTTGTCTCTAATTATGCTCTCAAGTAGCTTTCCTACAATTGAAGTTAGACTAATGGGTCTGTAATTACCTGGTATTTTTTTGTGTCGTTTCTTAAAAATCGGTGTCACGTTAGCCTTTTTCCAATCCGAAGGGACGATGCCTTGTCGCAAGGACATATTGAATACGGTTGTGATGGAGGAGAGTATTTCGCTCTTTGTTTCTTTAAGCAGTATAGGATATACTTTATCGGGTCCGGGACTTTTATTTGTTTTAAGTGAATGGAGTGCTTTAAGGACTTCATCGGTTGTTATTTCAAAATTAGGCAATGCATGCTCGAGATTTACATTAGTACTGGTGTTGGTGGTAGTGGGAGGAAGACTGTTAGTATTAAACACCGAGGAAAAGTAATTGTTTAAGAGGTTTGCAATGTGTTGGCTGTCAGTCACTAGTGCACCGTCGCTGTTTGTTAAATGTCCAGTTCCACTTCTGATCGCCTTTCTGTTGTTTATGTAACTGAAAAAGGATTTCGGATTATTTTTACAATTGGCTGCAATATTTTCTTCATATCTACGCTTTGCCTGACATACTAATCTTTTTACTCGTCGCCTGGCATCATGATAAAGTCTAATGCTTTCGGGCGTGCTTTGTTCTTTCTTTAGCTTGTACAACAATTTTCTTTCCTTGACTGAGTGTTTAATTTCGCTATTAAACCAAGGTGGGCTTTTATTAGTGTTACTTCGCTTCTCGCACAAGGGGACGAATGTGTTCTGCTGAGTGAATAAATTATTTTCAAAGCTTAGCCAGGCTTCCTCTACATTGCCGTCATCTGATAATTTTATTTCTGTTAGTTTTCGTAGGATTTCTACGAAGTTAGCTCTTTTGAAAATGGGCACCTTTACCTTATTTTAAGTCACTGATGTTTGAGCTCTAATGTCGACGCGCACTAATTTATGATCGCAAGAACCGAGGTGTTCTCCTACCGTGACATTACTGACTAGGTTATCTTGGGTCGTTATAACAAGGTCGAGTATGTTATTTTGTCGAGTTGGTTCAGAAACCATTTGGCTTAGATAATTTTCTTCTAAAAATTCGATCATTCTATGTGACTCGCCTTCTGTACCTGACAGTGTCGCCCAGTCGATATGGGGGAGGTTAAAGTCTCCTAATATCAGTGAGTCGTTGTTATTAAGTGACTGCCTTAAGACGCCGTACATTCCAAGATCGTCATCGAGTGATTGCCCGGGAGGTCTGTTGGTGACAGATATATTTAAATTGACTTTTGCAATGTTTACTCGCACGCACAAATGCTCAACGTTACTGTCTCTTGGTGTTTTGTCAGTGGGCTGCAAATAGTTTTTGACAAAAAGGGCGACGCCACCGCCTCTACGGTTTACACGATCTTTGTTGAAGAGTCTGTAGCCATCAATGTTGTATTCGGAACTTAAATCAATATTTGTGGTGTCAATAAATGTTTCGGTTATAGCAATTATGTCAAAATTTTCTGTTAGAGCAAGACATCTCAGTTCATGAAATTTGTTTCTTAGGCTACGCGCATTGAAACTAAGGATTTTTAAGTTATCTAGAGGCTTGGTAATAGAGGTGGTGGTGGTAATTGCGGGATCACGGGTACGGGTTTGTTGCGATGCATGGCGTCTATTTACACGGGCGGGGTGGAGGGGCGTGGCTGAGAGTCGTTTTTTTGATCGGGTATCACGTACTGCGTCGTTTAGGAGCCTTCCGAATCTGGCTGCCCCGATGGGGGACAGGTGTATTCCGTCCCTGTGGAAGAGCTCACTTTGTCCGTAGAAATTGTCCCAGGCGCTGAAGAACTCCATGTCAAGCTCTCTGCAAAGAGTCTGTAAGCGGTTGTTAAGGCTGAAGGCCTTACTGAAGAAGAGAGAGAGAGAGAGAGAGAGAGAGAGAGAGAGAGAGAATTACATAGAATTACATAGAATTACATAGAAATTCAGACCACACAGACCCCATGGTCCAGACTTGGTGGTCTGTCCTTAAACCTAAGTGATTTTACATTAATCAGATGGCTCCAAAACGTTGCATTTCTACTCTAGTTGATATTAAGTTGAAGGAAGTGACGGTCGAGCTTATTTTTGAAGGAGTCAATCGTGTTACACTGGACCACTGATGGTGGAAGCTTATTCCATTCTCGCACTACAACGTTGGTGAAGAAAAATTTGGTGCAGTCTGAATTTACTTGTCTACATCTGAGTTTTACGCCATTGTTCCTCGTGCGCAAAGTGTCATCGATCATTAACAATGTTGATCTGTCTACGTTCGTGAAACCATTAAGTATTTTAAAACATTCGATCAGTTTTCCTCGGAGGCGACGTTTCTCAAGAGAGAGAGAGAGAGATACCGCTAGTGTGTGCATGTGTGTGTGTGTGTGTGTGTGTGTGTGTGTGTTTCCCTCAGACACGCACAGGACAGCGGTTATTAAGGAAGAGAATTCGGCGATGGCGCTACTTCGGTAATTCCTGACACACACACACACCTCATATAATACGTATCCGCTCCCTGCGCCACTAAATATTCCAGCAGCTCGCAAAACATAGTGCAAGAATGCTACGCCGCAGGGGCCGGGGTGGGGAGACGGGGCATTTCTGGCTACTCCTTCTTCGACTCGTGATGAACTCTGAAGGGTCTGTAGGTGAGCGTAGGTCCGTCTCTCTCCGTCTGGTATCTCGCGTGGACCCTGGATCGTTAGCTATGGCCTCGGTCCCTCTCACATCTCATTTTTCTCTTTTACGCTTTCATGTTATTTAGATCGACTTTCTTGGCCTTGATATGGTATTCTGGTGCACGTGACAGAAATGGTGTACTATATATCGTGTGAGTTATTTTTTGTGTGTGTGGTGGGGTGGGAGGGTGTGGGTGGGTGGCTGTGTGTGTATGTGTGTGTGTGTGTGGGGGGGGGGGTGTGTGTGTGTGTGTGTGTGTGTGTGTGTGTGTGTGTGTGTGTGTGTGTGTGTGTGTGTGTTTGTCTGTTTGCTTATCTATATCTGTCTGTCTATCTATCTATCTATCTATCTGTCTTTCAGTCTTTATCTTTATCTTTGTCCGCTCTCTCTCTCTCTCTCTCTCTCTCTCTCTCTCTCTCTCTCTCTCTCTCTCTCTCTCTCTCTCTCTCTCTCTCTCTCTCTCTCTTTGCTTTCACTCTCCCCCTCCCCTTCCCTCTCCCTCTACTACCCCCATCCCTTCTCCACCCCACCCTAACACATTTCTGACGACTCTGCTTTATGGCCTCGAAAGGACCAGATCCAGAAGTGTGTGTTACCAGTCCTGCGGGAAGGGAGTGATTCACCGCCGATGGGATGCAACACAGACCCAGAAAGCGGGGATCAGTGCGCTGGTGACGAAGTGGAGAGGAAAGATGTTAGTGTGTGCTCTCCGTCTGTTAGTGAAGGGCAAGATCTAAGTATATATATAGGTCGCATTGAAGGAGAGGAAAGCTATAAGTATTCGTCCTCACGCTTACGGACATGGACATGGACATACTTTAAAGAGGAATGAAGGAGGGAGTCAGAGAAAAGGAAGGAGACCAAGAAAAGATGCTGTTGAAGAGTAAGAGGAGAGAGATGAACTGAGAAAGGGAGAATAGGAAGTTAAGGAAAGCGAAACGAAAAAGGAGACAAAAAGATGATAGGAAAAATTGAATAAGAGAATGAAGAAGTAGGAAAGGAATGAGAGACGGAAGAGAGATGACGGGGCAGAGTAAGACGAAAGAGAGGAACTTAGAAAGGGAGAATAGGAAGTTGAGGAAAGCGAAACGAGAAGTGAAAAGTAGGATTGGGAAAGAAAAAAGGGAGACAAAAAAGATGATAGGGAAAAATAGAATAAGAGAATGAAGAAGTAGGAAAGGAAGGAATAGGAAGGAGAGAAAGCTATGGTAAGAGTGATGATGGAGGGTATGTATATTTTTTTGTTTTGTTTTTTGTTATGTGTTTGAGATCTTGCGTTCCACTCCTTCGTCTCCTCGATTCTCTGCGAATAAGGTTGTTTTTATTTGTACTCTCGTCAATATTTCTGCTCCTTTTCAGTTTGGGCTTGTAAGGAAAAATCACCACAGATTTTACTTCTAAGAAAAAAAACTCACCACAGTTTATACGCCTACGAAATAAAATAAAAACACCCGCCACAGTTTATACTTTTACGAAAAACAAAAACAAAAACACTCCCACCACAATTTGTATTCGAAAGGACCCCCTCCCCTCCCCCCCCAGTTTATGCTCATTCGAAAGAAAAAAATAATAATAATAATAAATAAATAAAAACTATACAGCTGATACTCGTAAAGGAACAACAACAGCAGCAGCAACAACAACAACAACAACAACAACAACAACAACAACAACAACAACAACAACAGTGAAAACTTGAAATATCGTTCGAATAATGTTTTCTTCTTATAATTTACTAATATTTCAAACTCTACACCTCTACCCAGTATACAGTATATTTTTATTCTTACGTGCGTACTGACAGGCACACTGCGTACAGATTAGCTACACAACACTCCCTAATACCACTCTGACGCCGATTCCTGCCCCTCCCTGCTCGCTGCTGTTGTTGCCTCGCCTTGACTGAGCCTCGCCGGGTCTTGCCTCCCTCCCTCCCTCCCCGCGCGGTGCATTGATTATCACTCCCGTAATTGTCGGGTATTAAATAGGAATCCGGCCTGAAATTTGCACTCCCATCACTGCTTAATTTTCAGCGCGATAGGAAGATTAGGATACGATGAGGGTACTGGAATGGCTGACTTACTCGTGCTAGAGGCATGTCATTGCTTAATTAGAGATAATGGGGAAGAGCAAGAAGAGAGAGGAACTGAGAAAGGGAGAACAGGAAGTTGAGGAAAGCGAAACGAGAAGTGAAAAGTAGGAATGGGAAAGAAAAAAAGGAAGGAGACAAAAAAAGTGATGTTAGTGAAAAACAGGATCATATTAGGTTAGAACGTGTGTTGGCTGCTGGGATGGCTGACTTGTACTGCCGACAGGAGATCCAGGTATTGCTGATACAAGAGAATTAATCATACGTGCATCAAAACACACTCAGGGCCGTGATGTAACAGAGAGAATATTGTATTTTTCTTTTACAGCAAAGGAAATACCTCAAGGGCAAAAAAAGAGAAAAAAAGAAAAGAAAACAATAATGAAAAAAAGCCTGCAAATCACTGCTCCTATAAAAGAGAGTTAAGAGGAGTGGCCGAAAGAGAGGTCACCCATCCAAACACCGACCACACCCCTTCAAGTAGTTAGTGGCAGTGGGTATTGGGACCCGTTCATGGTGCTGGCTCATCAGAGGAAGGTTGGCTGATTGATCTTGAAGCACTTACTCAAGGCAAGAGGATTTAGACCCTTTGAAGTCAACCTAGCCAGCCTCTGATGAACCAGTAGGATAAATTTAGTCCAGATCTTTTTATTGCCTTGGGTGGATGTTTTGTCAGACTACCAACAGAGTCAAAACCACCCCTGGAAATACCCACAACTCAAATACGAAAGCCTTGTCAATTGTGTGTGCTTGGACGCCGAAACGTTGAGGAATGTGGGCTTCACAGTCTATGATCGAAGGGCGTCATCAAAGCAATTACCCCTCGGCCTTCCTCTTCCCCGCCCTTCCCACGGTCCAACTGGTCTCTGATGAACCAGTAGGATAAACTTAGTCCATATCTTTTTATTGCGTTGGGTGGATGTTTTGTAGGCGGTTAGATTAACCCAACCGGCCTCTGATGAACCAGTAACCCCCGTAAGTCATCATATTGGCTTGAGTAAGGTTAATGCAGTCAACCTCCTTCTCATGAACCAGTAACTTAGGTCGGTATTGTAAGACGCTTTGGCTTCTCACATCAACTATTTCTAAAGGTCAAAGAGGGAATCAATCGGGTTCTAATGAGTGTTTTTAGATTCACGTTACTGAGGAAGGGTCAGACTACCACCAGGGTCATAAAACCACTACAGGAAATTCCCCAAACTCATATGAAAGCCTTGCCAAATATATGAACTTGGGCGACGAAATGTTTTAAAATACGACCTAAATTTTACCGCCGACAAAGCAACCACTCAAGGCAACAATAAGATCTAGACCAATTTAGGCTACTGGTTCATTAGAGGTTGGTTGGGTCAATCTTACGACCGGCAATACACTTACTCAAGGCAACAATAAGATTAAGACCCGTTTAGGCCACTGGTTCATGAGAGGCTGGTTGGGTGTATCTTACCGCCGACAAATCACTCACTTGCCAATAAAATGACTTACGCTGCTGGTTCATTTGAGGTTGGCTGGATCAGTCTTGCCGCCGACAACACTCACTCAAGGCAATAGGATTAAGACCGTCTCGCCCACTGGTTCATCAGACGGCGGCCGTCAGCGCCACTCCTCTCCTGGTGACTGCCGCGGCCCAAGGGAGGGAGGGCCGAGCTGTCCTTCATGTCTGTTATTATTGATCACCTGCCGCCGCCGCCATCGCCTTCTCCTGCAGCAGACTTCCCCCTCCCTCCCATCACACTTTTCACCGGCCTGCCTTCGGGAAATATAGCGCCGAGGACTCCTTCCTTCTCCCCTCCCTCCGCCTCTCTCGGGACGCGGCGAGTGGTCCCCTTACACGCCCGCCGCGCCGCCACCGCCAGGCTCGTCACACCTCGACTGTATTGCCGCTGTCAGGATGATTTTCTTTGATGCAGTTCCACAGTTTGGCATCACGAGTTTCTGAGCTCCAAATACCAAAGACTTGCAGCATTTCTTGTGTAGGATTTGTCACTTTTTTATTAGTATCGTTGTTGAAGGGAGCAATGTCGAGAAGTGTTCTGTGTTTCGTTTGTTCTTAGTTTCTTTGTAGCCTGTTCCGGTGTGTGTTTGGCAGTGAGGTAGACGTGTAGTGGACGTGGTCATGGATCCTGTTAGTTGTTTGAAGCGAGGAGAACAGAACTAGGTATCCAGGTTGACAGAGGGGCATCGCTAGACGGGATTTTTTTTTTTAAGTGATAAATGAGAAAAGTTAATGAGAACCTTTTGTGTATGCGGAGGAGAGGGGGGGGGGAGATTGCATTGTGTTATAATAAGAACAAAGTGTAGTGAGCAAAAAATACTCACACAAGCATCTAATATTGCTTACTTTTCCAATCAGTGTATATTAACCACTAAAACCACAGGAACATTACTAATCCCCTAAAGTTCACATTGATTTGATATAAAGATGATCGAGGAAGAGTTAGGCCCCCTCCACACTGTGCCGACCCAACATCCGGCGATCGTTTCAAGACCTCTTTCCGACCATGTGCGACCCCTTCACATCAACATTTCACAGCCAAGACCTCGTGTACCCTGAGTCGCTGGGTTGTCGTGGCCCAGAGTCGGCACAGTGTGAACGGGGCCTTACGTATTTGCAGTGGGTTCTGATTCGTTATTCTTTCTGCACTTGACTTTCCTTTCTCATTTTCTGCACTCTTTGGGCCGTCGGCATCAGCGGTGGGCAGCGTTTTACAATGGACTTCTCTGATCGCTAATGCCTAAAGGGTTTGTGATACCGAGTAGTGAGGCGAAGTGTTGACCCGCCGCTTCCGGGTTTCTGCTAACTCACACACTCGCTAGGGATGCTGGGAGTCCGTCAACGGTCCATGCTGCTGGTTTGGTAATGCGTCACGGCCAGGCATTATCTCTTTTATCACTCTGGAATGGTTTTCTTTCATCATTTGCTTAATATACCCGTCCGGCGCCTTAATGGATGTGCGCTCGTTCATGTCGTCGCGTTCTCAGCAGCGGGAATCGTCTGGGTCTGAGCGATGGGCATTAAAAGGTGAGCAGAGTGATGACGTAACTAATTTGTGGTGCCGCGCGGCGGTGCTGGCGGCTCGTCGAAGGGTGAGTGAGTGTGATGAGGCCGTGAGGAGAAATGGAGGCCGGTATTCTCAGACGCTTCCGCTTCTCACATCAACTATTTCCAAAGTCCGAAAAGGGGATCAATTGCTCTTGAGTGTTTTCTTAGGTTCATGGTACAGAAGAAGAGTCAAACTACCACCGGGATCATAAAACTACCCCTGAAAATGCTTGCAGCTCTACGAAAGCCTTGTCAAATGTGTGTGCCTGGGGACCGAGAGTATTAAGAATACGGGAATGAGCGACGAACTTAAAAAGTGAGCAGTGATGATGTGTGTAAGATGTGCCGCGCGGCGATGATGGCGGCGCGTCGTAGAGAGTGTGATGTGGCCGCGAGAAGGCACAGCGAAAAGCGGGAAGGGCGGGGCACAGGAAGGCTCTTCGATCTTAGACTGTGAAGCCCATATTCCTCAACATCTCGTCGTCCAAGCACACACAAATGACAGGGCTTTTGTAGTTGTGGGCATTTCCAGGGGTGGTTTTGAGCCTGGTGGTAGTATGACAAAGCGCTTTTTTTTTTCTTTTTTTTTACAGCCAAGGAGACAGTTCTAGGGCGTAAAGAAAAATATAAAAAAAGCCCGCTACTTATTGCTTCTGAATAGAGGTCAAAGGAGGGGCCAAAAAGAGAGGTCAATTTCGGGAGGAGAGGTGTCCTGATACCCTCCTCGTGAAAGAGTTCAAGTCGTAGGCAGGAGGAAATACAGATGAAGGAAGATTGTTCCAGAGTTTACCAGCGTGAGGGATGAAAGAGTGAAGATGCTGGTTGACTCTTGCATAAGGGGTTTGGACAGTATAGGGATGAGCATGAGTAGAAAGTCGTGTGCAGCGGGGCCGCGGGAGGGGGGGAGGCCATGTACTTGTACCATGAACTTGAGAAGACAGTCATGAAAATATGACTAATCTTGTCTGTGGCCTTGGGGAACTGTCGTAATGGGAGCCCGATACGTTTAAGAATATGGACCTGGCTGTCTTTCCTCTCCCCTCACCTTCTTATTCATGGACTGTTTTGTGACCCTGGTGATAGTTTTAAACGGTGTCTGCATCTCGAACTGGAAAACCACCCTAGAAATCCCGGTTAATCTTGTCTGAGGCCTTGGGAAATAGTCGTAATGGGAGCCCGATGTGTTTAAGAACATGACCCAAGTATCCACGAATCCCACACTGAAGGTATATTGACAAGTCTGTTGAGGATGTGTTAGTATTCCCTTGGGTAGTTTTATGAGCTTAGCGATACTTAGACAAGGTTTTCGTCTGAAATACTTTAATCTCAAGTTAACAATGATACGTTAGGCAGAAGAGATGTGTCCATGTACCCACACTCTGAAGGCATATATTGACAAGTCTATAGAGGTTGTGTTAGTATTCCCATGGGTAGTTTTATGAGCCTAGTGATACTTAGACAAGGTTTCTGCGTCTAAGAACAGTTTAATTTCAAGTTAACAATGATACATAAGGCAGAAGAGGCAAATGTCCACGTATCCCAGACTCTGAAGGCATATTGACAAGTCTATAGAGGTTGTGATAGTATTCCCATGGGTAGTTTTATGAGCCTAGTGATACTTACACAAGGTTTCTGCGTCTGGGAATACTTTAATCCCAAGTTAACAATGATACATAAGGCAGAAGAGATAAATGTCCACGTATCCCAGACTGAAGGTACCCGCTGGTGTTCCTCTGGTTACTGGCGCTGTCCACGAGTAAATATATTCCTTCCCCTCGTCACGCCTTGTCGCCTGCCTCCCCGCGCCGCCGTGTCCTTCCCGCTGCTTGTCTTGTGTTGTCTTATGGGCCTCGGCGGGTACACGGTGCCTCTCCTCCTTCCTCCTCCTCCTCTTCGTCCTCCTCCTTTTCCTTCTTCTTTCTGGTGCTCCTCTTCTTCCCCTTCCTCATCCATCTTCAATCTTTCCATCTCCTCCTGCTCCTTCCTCTTCCTCCTTTTTTTTTCTCCTCTTCCTCCTCTTCCTCCTCCTCCTACATTCTGCTGCTCCTTTTCTTTTAAAGCTGGTAGTATTTTTGCACTTTCTCTCTCTCTCTCTCTCTTTTCTTTTTCCCTATATTTTTTCTATCTATTTTTCATTCCCTTTCTTTTTTTCCTTTCTTTCCATCTTTTTTCTTTCTATTTTTCCTTTTCTATCTCCTTTCCTTCTCCGTCTTCTTAATTATTTTCCATTTCTTTTTCCTTTTTCTCTCTGTCTCTCTCTCCCTATCTATCAATCTATTTATCTGTCTTTCTGTCTGTCTATCTGTCAACCTCTTTCTCTCTTCTGTTACATTTTTATCCTTTTCTTCATTTACTTCTTCTCTGTACATTTATCTTTGGTCTTCCCTTCGACATACGCAGAGATAACACTTTTCCTCCTGTATCCGTTCCCTTCCGCGTCCGTCTCCTGCCTTATCTCTCCCTCCGCTTATCTCTTTAACAGGCGCGTCGATTCGTCATGGTAAACTTTATGGCTCCATCTCTATCCGTTTTTCTTTCTTTCTTTCTTTTTTCCGTTCAATTTTTATACTTTAGTTTCTCTTTGTCTGATTTGCGGGAGTGTATGTGTGTGTGTGTGTGTGTGTGTGTGTGTGAGAGAGAGAGAGAGAGAGAGAGAGAGAGAGAGAGAGAGAGAGAGAGAGAGAGAGATGGATGAAGGTGTATAAATCGAATGGTAAAAATAAGATTAAGCGATAAGTCTTGCGAGTGAAAAAATTAAAAAAAGAAACAAGATTGAAGAAAAACATTGTTAAATAAAGAGAGAAAAAAATAAATAAAAAAGGAAAAGAAAATTCATTATATAGATAAAAAGTTTAAACACTTTTTAATCACTAATGTATTTTGATGGCGATAGAGGGATGATATTATTCCGATTAATTAAGTCCACCGCATTAGCTAATTAGGGGAAAGTCAATGACGATAATGGTATCAACACTAATTACAATGACGATAATGGTATGAACACTAATTACAATGACGATAATGGTATCAACACTAATTACAATGACGATAATGGTATGAACACTAATTACAATGACGATAATGGTATCAACACTAATTACAATGACGATAATGGTATCAACACTAATTACAATGACGATAATGGCGGCATCAATACAGGAAACAGCTACCCGTGCAGGATTACCCAAAGGTCGGTATTTTTGACGCTCCGGCCTTCCACATCAACTACTTCCAAAGGCCGAAGAGGAGATTAATCGGGTTTTCATGACTGTTTCTTTACGTTCACGGTACAGAAAAAGTGTCAAACTACCACCAGGGTCATAAAACTACCCCTGGAAATGCCCAAAACTCCTACGAAAATCTTGTCAAACATGTGTGCTTGGGCGACGAAATATTTAACACGTATTCTCAGTCACTCTCGACTCTTACATCAACTAGTTTCAAAGGCCAAAAAGGAGATTAACCGGGTTTTCATGAGTGATTATTTATGTTCATGGTACAGAAAAAGTGTCAAAGTACCACCAGGGGCATAAAACTACCCCTGGAAATGTCCAAAACTCCTACGAAAGCCTTGTCAAATATGTGTGCTTGGGCGCCTAAATGTTTAAGAATACGTCCCTTAAAATTATCTGGAAACCGGGACTAAAATTTTCAATCCCTGGCGAAATTAATGCTCTCATAGGAAAATAAACAGGTGAAGGTTTATACGACCAATGCATTATCAACAAAAGCAAATCTCACGTCCCGGTCGCGTTACAAGATGACAATGTTCAGTCACCGCCCAGTGCCCGAAGACTACCCACGTGCTGTCCTGGTGACCGCCTATCAACCCGTACTCCAGCGAAAGTCTCTCAATAGGATCAAGTGGAGCTCAGAGGTACAGCATAAGACAAACAAGAATGGCGCCACACTAAATCACTTGCCTGCGCCACAAACAGACATGGGCCGAGCAGCAGGCAACAGGCAGGCTACAGGTAGTAAGTGTAGAACAGGACACTGCCTGCACCCTGAGACCACACGCTGCAACTCTCAACTCTTTCTTTCCCTTCTCTAATTCCTCTCCCCTTTATATATTTTAACTGAGAAGGAGAAAGAAGAGTAAAAGCGGTGTGTTTTGTAATTGTTTTCTCTCTCTCTCTCTCTCTCTCTCTCTCTCTCTCTCTCTCTCTCTCTCTCTCTCTCTCTCTCTCTCTCTCTCTCTCTCATTTTTTTTTCTCACTCCCATCTCCCCCTCTTCTAATCCTTCTCTTTTTTCCCGTCTCCTCCATTTTTTTCTTTTCCCGGTCGTATCTTGCAACTATCCCCGAAGGTACTGACTAAGAAGCCCCCAAGAAGAAGAAGAAGAGGAAGGGGGGCAGGCCTCTGTGTCCACGTCTGGGCCACCGCAAGACTCATGGACCGCAGTACTCTCCGCTAATGATCAGTTATGGCAAGATTTGTTGAGGACTACCGCCGGATCTGTAATTTCTCACCATGATAAACTACGTGTAAAAATCATGTTCTGCCGTAAAATCGCAGCGTTGTAGAAGATCCGCTTGGCTTTGGAAACGTGTGTGTCTGTCTGTATTTTTCTGTAATTTTTCCTTTTTTCTCTTTTTCTTTCTTTTTTTGGCCTTCTTTTTCTCACACTTATCCCTCCTCCTCTGATCCCTCTCCCCTTTTTTCTTTTTTTTCCTCCATCAATCTTTCTATTTTTTTTTCTTTCTCTCCCACACTTGTCTCTCCCTTCTCTAATCCCTCTCCCCTTTTCTCCCTGTTTTCTTTCTTATTTTCTATCTTCTTTTTCTCTCATTCCCATCTCTCCCTCTTCTGATCCTTCTGTTTTTTCCTCCATTTTTCTTTCCCCGGCGTTAGCAATCCCCGGAGGTACTGAGTAAGCAGGCCCCAAGAAGAGGAGGAGGAGGAGGAGGAGGAGGAGGAGGAGGAGGAGGAGGAGGGTTTAGGAAAAAGTGATCATCAGGGAATTAGGTGAAGCCTCATTGGTCTTCTTCAGTATTTGGATCTCGGAGTTTAGAGCTTTGGGAAGTTTGAAAGGAGTTGGCGGAGGGAGGTAAATCTGAGAGAGAGAGAGAGAGAGAGAGAGAGAGAGAGAGAAAAATCGTGAAAATAATGTACGCCTATTTATTCTCCATTTATTTTGTATGCTGCGCACTTTTGTATACATGAAACACACCCACACACACACACACACACACACACACACACACACACACACACACACAAACACATTCATTCATGCAGGCAGTCATTCATAATTACACTAAGTCATGCATACATTCAAGACACACACACACACACACACACACACACACACACACACACACACACACACACACACACACACACACACACACACACACACACACACACACACACACACACACACACACATATTGCATACCTACACCTCAGAATATTAATGAGTTTTTTCCTCTCTCTCTCTCTCTCTCTCTCTCTCTCTCTCTCTCTCTCTCTCTCTCTCTCTCTCTCTCTCTCTCTCTCTCTCTCTCTCTCTCTCTCTCTCTCTCTCTCTCAAATCAGACAAGTTTCCAAACTCTCTCAATAAGTTTAAAAGTTGAATTGCTAACTCGCCCCTGACTCCTCCTCGCACCATTCAAAGTTCCCTTCCCGGCCATGAAGAAAAGCGACCTTCGAACATTCCTTTAACTTTTCTCTCTGCCTCATCAGTCGAAAGGTTTTAAGTCGCGTTATGAGGCGAATACGGCGTCTAGGATGGTCCTGCATGAATATTATTACTGTTATTATTGAGATCCGTGAAAAGGGCATCAGGGGAAGGAAAAATGATATGGGGTCGTATTTTAAAACATTTCGTTGCCCAAGTTCATATATTTGACAAGGTTTTCGTAGGAGTTTGTGGGACTTCCAGTGGTATTTTTATGACCCTGGTGGTAGTTTGACCCTTCTCCTGTACCGGGAGCCTAAAAGAACACTCATTAGAACCCGATTGATCTCCTTTTTGGCCTTTTGAAATAGTTGATGTGAGAAGGGAAAGTGTCCGTCCATAGTCCCAAACAGAGTCCCTTCGATGAGAGTTGATTTGTATTTCAGTTCGATATTCGTGACTTTCTAATATGAAGAGAAAGTACACCAACCCTTTCTCTCAGCGTTTCGTGACCTTCTAACACCAAGAGAGAGTTGTACACCAACCCTTTCTCTCAGCGTTTCGTGACCTTCTAGCACCAAGAGAGAGTTGTACACCAACCCTTTCTCTCAGCGTTTCGTGACTTTCTAACACCAAGATATAGTTGTACACCAACACTTTCTCTCAGATTTTAATAACTTTCCAAGGTCAAAAAAGTGCACCAACCTTTTCTTTCAGTTAGATTTTCAGGATTTTCTGATATCAAAAGAAAGATTTGATTTTTTAGGTAGATTTTTTGTTAGATTTTAGATTTTTTAGTTATATTTAGTTAGATTCTTTTAGTTAGATTTTCAAAGCATCAAAAAGCATCTCAAAGGAGCGCATCAACCTTTTATTTCAGCTAGAATTTCATGGTTTTCTGACGTCAAAAGAAAGAGTTGATTATTTTCGGTTAGACTTTCAAGGCATGCGAGGCCATCCAAGGAGTGCACCAACCTTTTTTTCCAATTAGATTTTCGTCTCTTTCTAATAACGAAACAAAGAGCGCCAACTATTTTCTTTCAGTTAGATTTTCGTGACTTTATATCAAAACAAAGAGCGCCAAGCAAATACCGAGTGAATACTTGCTTCATTTCCCTCCTGAAAACAATCAACAACAAATCCTGCAATACTTTCAGCGCCAACCCAAAGGCAATACGCCAACCTTTTCTTTCACTTAAATTTCGTAACTTGCCAACATCAAAACAAAGCACATCAAACAAGTACTAAGTGAATATTCGCAACATTTACCTCTTGAAACCAATGACCACATCCTGCACTACGCTACTGTCACCTCTCGCCCAGGCAGCAACAGTTACACGGCACGGCGGGGACGGGATGGCTGGGATGGTGAGTGGTTGATTGGTAGTCGGTTGTAGGTGTGGTGGATGAGGGGTGGTGTGGGTGGAAGGGTAGGTGGGGTGAGGGTGGAAGGGTAGGATGGGTGTGTGTGTGGAGGTGGTGGTGGGAGGTGGATGGGGGGCGGGCGGGATATTGGCGCCGAAACAACCCGATTATCTGTTGCCGAATGAAGGCCGTTCACTCTGTCTCGTCGTAAGCTGTAATGGGTGTCATCAGGGATAACTACGCTGTCACGGCGCCTGTGTTAGAGGGACGCGTTACCGGCGGCGCCTTGTTAATACGATGATCGCCGCGGCCACGATTGGGTCCGTTCACTGGGGGGGGGGCGGCGCCTGTCACTACTGTTGTTTCTTCTGCTGGGAATGCCGGAGTTACCTGGAGAATTACGAAGCCTTGAAACCGCAAAGGCGTGACACTTTAAGGTGCATAAGTTTGAATGTTTTCGTATTTTTATTCCAAATATTTGCAATTATATTCCACATTTATCACTGATATATATATATATATATATATATATATATATATATATATATATATATATATATATATATATATATTTTTTTTTTTCGGTGCTGCTTGTAGCGCCGGTAGGCTCTCTTGAGGGGCCTCTTCGACGACCCCAGCCCGTTAGTGGCGCATGCGGAATTATTTATAGTGGCTGCTGTGATGTGTGACTCTTGCCTGGCCCGTGCCGCACCCCGGTGCTCCACGTGAACAGGTCGCTGAGGTTAATGTCGATTGAAGTTCTGGGCAGCACTTGGGTAATCTTCCGCCACTCGGCGATGGTTGAGAAATCAGCGTGTTTCGGTGGGACTGGAACCTTCGTCCAGGGACTCACCACGCCCACACGCTGACACTCGGCCACCGCCTGGTCGAGTCGGGGCGGGGCTCGGCGGGGCGGGGTCGTGGGTCGCATAGTTAATGGATGATCGCTGACTATCTCATCCTTTATGTAAGAGTGATTTGACCTGCCCGTGTGAAACTCCCCCCCTTCCCTCCCTCTCCCCGCCGCTCCCTCCCTTTGATGGGTTCACTTGCAAAGTATCAAAATTTGCTGATGACACAAAAATTGCTAGTAAAGTAACTGCGACACTCGACGAAGAAGCTTTACAATCAGATCTAGATCGACTTGCACGTTGGGCCAATCAATGGCAAATGAAATTTAACGTTGACAAATGTAAAGTGTTGCACATCGGAAAAAATAACAATCGTGTTCGGTACGTAATGAATGGCCAACAACTTTCTGCAGTAAGTAAAGGATCTTGGAATCACTATATCAAGCGATTTAAAGCCCGGTCAGTATTGTTCAGCGTTAGTTAAAACTGCAAACTAATTGGTTGGCTTCATCGGACGAGTCTTTAATAATAAATCGGAAAAAGTAATATTAAAACTGTATAAT
>NW_026111942.1:1645143-1700143 GCF_024679095.1 Eriocheir sinensis
CAGCGAGCTGTGGAGGAATACCTGTTTGTCGGGAAGCCATTCCTCACACAGTCCAGCAGTTTGACGTAAGACGGGTCGGTGCGAGCTGCTGCCTGGAAGTCCTCCATGACCTTGTCGTCAGCTTGGTTCGGAGAGTCAGCGAGTGTGTACAGCATGGAGTGTTACGACGTTGCGGATGGAGATGCTCGTTTCACTGCTCAGCATGTTATCTTCATGGCTTGGGTGGCTGACTGGGTACCGTGATAGGGCATCCGGTATGCAGAGCTGCTTTCCTGCTCGCCATTTTGCTGAGAACTGGTACGGTGACAACTTCTCCTTCAGCCGCTGTAGTCTTGGGTTTTCCACCGCATCCAGAGTGTAGCTGTTGAGGATCGGGATGAGGGGGCGGTGGTCAGTGACAAGTTCGAAATGCTGCAGACCTGACAGGTAGAACTTGCACTTAGATGTAGCCCAGGTTACAGCCAACAACTCCAACTCTATCGTAGCGTAGCGGGTCTCAGCATCAGTCAGGAATCTGGAGCCGCACTGGATGAGTCGGAAGTGTCCTCCCCCGTGGTCTTGTAGTAAGGCGTAACCTATGCCATTGAGCCGGGACGCATCTGTCTGCAGGACGGTAGGAAGTGAGGGGTCAAACGTTGCCAGTATGGGTGGACTGGAGAGGCCGCCTTCACTCTTCGGAAAGCCTGATCGTGGTCAGGTGTCCACACGAAAGTATGCTTGGGGCTCATTAGGGGGCGTAAGGGTTGTGCAACGCTGGAGATTTCTGGCGAGAACTCCGCCAGCTGGTTTACTAGGCCCATGAAGGACCTTAAGTCTGTAAGGTTGGCAGGAGTGAAGTCGATTATGGCCTTGATCTTCTCTGGGTCAGCTGCAATGCCCTCCGCTGAGAGGACGTACCCACAGAAGGATACTTGAGGTGCTGCAAGGGTGAACTTGTCTGCATTGAGGGTTATCCCATGTTTTCTGCACCTGGAGAGTACCTCGTGGACACGGTGCAGGTGTGTGAGGTAGTCTTCGTCATACAGAAGTATATCATCCACGACCTTGACTAGGTTTGTCATGCCCTGTAGTGCCATGTCACCCCGAAGGCAGAACGCGTCCCCTGTTGCGACGAAACCCATAGGACCACGGCAGTAGCGGTAGCGGCCGTATGGTGTTATGAAGGTGGTTAGTGGTTGATCTTCTTCTGCCAATTCAATCTGCCAGTAACCACACAGGGCGTCGACTGTTGTGTACCAGCGCGCCTTCGGGTCCACACTGCGGATTGTTGCGAAGGGCGTTGGAGAAGGTGCGCTGGGCGTGAGACTTGGCTGTTGAGCTTTGAAAGGTCCGTGGTGATCCTCACACCGCCGTTGGGCTTGCTACAGCTACTAGCGGGTGACACCATGGAGATGGATCCTCGCCTGCAGGGGTGATGACGCCTTGGGTAACCATTGCGTCCAGTTCGGCCTTCACCGACTCCCGGAATGCGAGGGAATCAGACGAGGTGTGGACGGCGAAGGGCTTGGCGTCCTCCCTCAGATGGATCTTCATGGGTGGTCCTGTCATCTTCTTCAGTGGCTTCGTCTTGAGGTCCTCCTTAGTCAACAGTACATCGCTGAACTCCCTCAACAAGTATTCCTTAGCTTGCGAGGGGTGGTGTCACTGGTGAACGGAGGGTTTGGTGCCACGCGAGGGTGGGGCAGCTGTAGGGTCAGGTGTTGGGGTATGTGTCATCCCTGGGTTGCTGGTGTTGCTGTCTACCCCACGCAGAGTGTGGGCGTGTGTCACCTCGATGATGGGCCTGGGAACTCCTCTGAGATGATCGCCAGCTCCTTGAAAACCTGGTACTAAAGTAAAGGTGTAGGCACTTTTAAATGTACGTCGATCAATGTTGTCGTAGTATTGGAAGCAAAGTGATCTTCCCTTGAAGGAGCCAATGGCCGGGGCCATTTCGAGCCATCAGCTGTGTAGCGTCTAGCTGCTGGCGGGGCTGGAGATCATGCCTAGACAGGCCCAAGCGTTGCAGGTGATTCAGGCCAATGAGGGTAACATCAGCGCCAGTGTCAGGGAGCATTGGTAGGGTTCTGACACGTTGCCATAGGAGATGGTGACGCTGATAGGCTGTGGAGATTGAGTTCTTGTTCGTGAGGAAGAGCTCACCCTCTTAATGTGGCTAGGACGCTGACTGGATGTGTTGCTGGAGCTGCTAGAAGGTCGTGTTGTCCCTGTGTTGGCGTGAGGAGGCTGCTTGCCCTTCTGCTTCTGAGGATGTTTCCTTTTGTTGGTCGGGCAACACTGGTCAAAATGTCCTGCCTGTGCACAGATTCTGCAAGTGGCTTTCTTGGCTGGGCATCTTACTGTCTTGGCCCAATGTCCTTTCTTTCCACAGTCATTGCACACCGACTCTGCTGCTGGGCACCGTTGATCCTTATGAAGGCGACCGCAGCTGTTGCAGGGGGAGTCCGGTGGCTTGACAGTAGACTTGTGGAGTTTGGCCTTGTCCTGTTTATACCTGGACGTGGCTCTCACGTTGGCTGGAGGTGCTGAAATGGCTGATGCAGTAGTGCGGGTGGCCTCGTACGCGTAGCATTTCTCCACAAAGACGTCCAAAGTGCTTGTGGGCTCGAGGGCGATGAGGCGTTCTACGAGCTCGTTGTCTCGCACTCCCATCAGGATGACTTGCTTCAGCTGTGTCTCCTCGCAGTCCTTGCATTTGCCTTTACATATTTCAATGGCCTGAGCTGCGTTCTTGAGTCTGAGGTAGAAGGCATTAAATGTCTCGCCTGCCGCCTGTTTACAGCTGAAGAGCTCCTGCCGTCGCAGCGCCTCGTTGGTTTGAGTCCTCACGTGTGTCTCCAGTTTGTCCAGGACGTCCTTGACAGGGGTTGCGTCGTCTGGAGAGATGTGGAGTTTATGCTGCAAGGTTTGTTGGATATCAGACGAGAGGCACATACGTAGCTGAATGAGCTGCTTGTTGACTGGCAAACTTGGTAGGTCCACCATCGTAGAATAGTCCACCCACTTGCGTCTCCATTCTTTGAAGGCTTGAAAAGTTACATCTGGATGGAGGGTCGGTGGGGGGTTCACGACTGCCTTTGGTGGGGGTGGCTGCGTGGGCGAGGTGAGGATGGCGGTATGAGGGGAGTCGGGTCCCGTCGTCTGGCTCGGTGGTGTTGGGGCAGGTGCGCGCTGTGTACACAGTTGTGTGATGAGGTCACGAAAACGCGCAGCTTCCTCCTCCGCACGTCGCTGTTCACGCTCCAAACGACGTTCATCCTCCAAGCGCCGACGTTCCTCTTCCTGACGGCGACGTTCCTCTTCATCCTGACGGCGCTGGTCCTCATCCCGACGCCGTCTGGCCTCGTCCTCTGCTCGTCGCTCCTCCATCCACTGTAGAAGGGCTACGATGTCCGTGGAGGCGGGAGGTTGGGGCGTTGGCAACATTGTTTTGGCCTCTGTGGTTGGGGATGCCGCTGCTGCTGCTGGGACATCAGCTGATGTCGCCTCCTCTTCCTCCTTTTGGGTCTTCTTTTTCTTGCCAGGCATAGCGAAGTGTTTTGGGCGCCACGCCTATAGCAGGGTGGTCTTGAGTCGTCGAGGGCAGTGCAGTTGTGAAAAGTGTGTGTCTTAGTGGGTACGTGCTGGGAAGTGTCAGTGTGTGTGGGCTTTAATGACCTTGAGCAGCAGTGGTGGTGGCCGCCACCAGGTGGCGAATGGTGTGGGGGAGGGGGGCCAGCTACCGCGGGCAGCGCTCCCAAGCGCCGCGGGCAGTCACGGAGTTACACCAGTGGCCTTGCTGCCTCCCCAGAGAGCGGGTATGTTGCGGCCCGCTGCGGTACTGAGAGGCAGGGTTCCGTCTCCCAGTTTACCACTCAATAAACCACGGCCAATGACACAGCACCACTACACTGCTCACAACACGACACTTCACTGCACTGCACGCACTACACTGTCTTCTCTTCTGCCCGGTCGTGTGCCGCCTCAAGCTCGTCCCGCGTCCATCTTGTCCCCGGCGTTACTCGTCTGCGCCATGTGTGTAGAGGTCCTGGAGTCCTCAGGATGACCCGTTGTGTGTGACCCGACGTCCTTGAGGTGTTGGAGGGGTCACAGAAACACAGGGTCAGTTAGTAGATCCTTGTTAGCCGAGGAAGATGGTACAAAGTGAGGAGCGCAGTGACTGCTCCTTGGCAAGAGGCTGGCGCCGTGGCGACTGACTGACTGAGGTGCCAGCGTGCAATAATTACAACTATTCCCCATACATATCCTACAACTACCACCACCAACACTACCACCATCACCACATCCACCATCACCACAATCACCATCACCACTACCACCACCAACACTACCACTATCATCACTACCATTACGTTATTTATACTACTACTCCTACTACTACTACTACTACTACTACTAATGATAATGATAATACAGCACTATTATTATTATTATTGTTATTATTATTATTATTACTATTTACATTATTTCGTGTGTATAATTATTTGTCATTTCTCTCGTTTTTTCCGCATCAGCTTTCATCAGTAAAATCATGAAGCGCATTTCGATACATTTGCATCATCACTTATGCAACGCTGGAAAAAATAGTGCAGGGATTTTTAACATGTGTCTCGTCTGCGTGTGTTTTATGCGTCTGTCTGTATGTCTGTGTCTTTGTCTGTCAATGTGTGTGTGTGTGTGTGTGTGTGTGTGTGTGTGTGTGTGTGTGTGTGTGTGTGTGTGTGTGTGTGTATCTTTCTATATTTGTCTTTTTCTCTTTATTTTTGTCTGTCTATCTGTCTATCTGTTTGTCTATCTATCTGTCTATCTATCTATATGTATGCATGTATGTATGTATGTATGTATGATTGTATGCTTGTATGTATGTATGTATGTATGTATGTATGCATGTGACTCTCCTCTCCTCTTTCTTCCCTTTCCTCTCTCTCCCTCCTTTCTCTTTTCCCTTTCTCCCTCCCCATTCTCTTCGCCCCTCCCCGATCCACAGTAAGCTACGGGTATTAACTCTAATAATGGGAGGATGAAGAGATCAGACCAGAGATGGGTATCCGCGCGACACTCTTGCTACACTGAACGTCGGGCTGGAAGTTAGCACGTGCGGGGGCTGGCTGGCAGTGGATGGGACGGGCGGTGGATGGGAGGTTCGAGTTCTTAGCTTGGAGAAAGAGAGAACACACAAAGAGTCTCAAGGTGATCGTTTCGAAGGTTCAGAGAGGAGGAGGAAAAGGAGAAATTTGCGTGTATGTATTGATTTGCATTGTTAAGGGAGGAGGGTAACAGGACACCTCTCCTCCCGAAATTGACCTATCTTTCGGCCACTCCTCTTGACTCTTTGTAGAAGCAATGAGTAGCGGGCTCTTTTTTCTTTTTTTTGCCCTTAAACTGCTTCCTCTACTGTAAAAAAAGAAAACATATAGAGGAGGCGAGTACTAAGTGATGAAGAAAGAAAACATCCAATAGTCTTAAGGTGATCGTTTCCAGGGATGCGAGACAAGAAGGAACAGGAGAAAGTTCCGTGTGTGTATAGTGATAAGCATTGCCAAGGTTGTGTGGGGCGCTTAGCGTGTGCTCATAACGTGTTCCAGAGCATGCGACACCTCTGCGAAAGCCACATACAGTAAGACAGTAAAATAAATAGATTCCTATTCTAACTGATAAACTGTGCCCTCCACACCACGCCTCCACACCACGCCTCCATACCACGCCCCCACACCACGCCTCCACACCACGCCTCCACACCACGCCCCCACACCATGCTTCCACACCACGCCTCCACACCACGCCTCCACACCACGCCCCCCAAACCACGCCCCCACACCACGCCTCCACACCACGGCTCCACCACAAACTGCACTAAGGCTCAGCACTCCCCCCCTCCCCTCGAGTTGCCCATTCCCCCTTATTTACCTTCCTATCGCCCTCTATTCTTCTCTCTTCTTTCTTCCCTTTCTTCCTCTCACCGTCTATCTATTCAACTATCAGTCTATCAATCTATCTCTCCTGTTACCTCCTTCCTTTCCTCGTCTACTCGCTAAAGTGGTCAATCTAGCCTAATATATTTTCTTTCTGCCTTTCTCTTTCAACTTAGGCTCAAACATCCCTTGCTCTCCTTTCTCTCCCCCTTTCTGAGCCACCCATTTCCCTTCTTCACCTCCCCATTACCTCACTATTATCCTCTAATATCTCAACACTAATTTCATCCCCTTCCCCCCGGTTCCCTTTTCTCTACTAACCGTCCGTTCCACCTTCTTCCCCTACCTATTATCTCACTATTATCCTCTATTCCCTCAGTACTAACCTCATCCCCTTCCCCCCAGCTCCCCTTTCTCTAATAACCGTCTATTCCTTCTTCCGTTACCTATTATCTCACTGTTATCCTCTTTTCCCTCAACACTAACCTCATCCCCTTCCTCCCAGCTCCCCTTTCTCTAATAACCGTGCATTCCACCTTCTTCCCATTGCCTCCTCTTCCCCTCTTTCCCCCGCCCGCCGCCGCTTCAGGCCAAACAAAACAGCCCCGGTGATGCCGCTCTGTTTAATTAAATGTATTATTTTTGACCCCGTTCCGCCGCCGTCACGCCGCTCCGTAAATTAACTGCTAGGAACGGTGGGAAAAGAAGTCAGTCGCCCGGGAGGGAGAGGTGCGGCCCTTTCACTCTTTAAATCAATTACCTTTCCCCTTAATCAATTACCTTTCCCTTTAGTCATTCATCTTTCCCGTATGTGAGTGAGAGGAGTGGCAGGGTGAGGACGTGCCGGCGAGAGCTCCTTGGAACTGCTGGGTCGGCAATTCAAGTCAAGCAGGATAATGTACCTAAAATAAATTGGATTTGCACTCCATGTCGTCATAAAGCGTCTCTCGCTACCAGCATTGTTGAAAAATTGGATAAATTCAAGCAAGAATTATCTAAAGAAATATCTGTGGTTAAAGATGAGGTTGTATCTCGGATGTCCAGTGTCAAGGAGTTGAGTGAGGTGTCAGGCGTGATTTGTTTGGACATTGAATTGTGATAATATAAAGGAAATATCAGATAAATGGAAAATGAAACAATGGATATTTGTGATACTATAAAAAGGAAAGATGTTGTGATTAGCACGAACCAAAACATGGCCAAGTGACTTAAATGATGCCAAGTTTATCAAAAGGACATCAGTAGGTTATCCATGAAAGCAATTAAGACTCACTCACTCACTACGACGCTGTGAATAAGTGCATCGAGGATTATTACTGAGGCTGACATCATTATTGCTGACGGCCCTGCGGAGCGCTAAGCTGACAGTGGGGCGGGGCCTGAAACCTCGTCAACGGTAAACGGTAAATAATTGGCCTTTACCTTTAAAACAGTTACCTTTCCTCTACACCCCTTTATATCCCTTCAATTAACTACCTGTCCCTTTAGTGAACTACCTTTCCGTCCAATCAATTACCTTTCCCTTTTTATATCTCGCCTCGTGTGTACTTTAAATAATTGACCTTTACTTTTAAAACAGTTACCCTTTCCTTCATATCCCTTTATATCCCTTCCGCTAATTACCGGTCCATTTAGTGAACTACCTTTCCGTCCAATCAATTACCTTTCCCTTTTTATATCTCGCCTCGTGTGTACTTTAAATAATTGACCTTTACCTTTAAATCAATTACCTTTACTCTTACACCCATTTCCATCCCTTTATGTCCCCTGCGATCCCTTAAAACAATGCCCTTTCCCTATACATCCCTTTATTTACCCTAGACCCCTTAACGCAACAACCTTTCCATTCCTTTATATCCCCTTAGAACCCTTAAATCAACACCCTTTCCCTGTCCATCCCTTTATATCCCCTTAGACCCCTTAACACAACACCCTTTCCCTGTCCATTCCTTTATATCCCCTTAGACCCCTTAACACAACACCCTTTCCCTGTCCATCCCTTTATATCCCCTTAGACCCCTTAAAACAAAACCTTTCCCTGTCCATCCTTTATATCCCTTAGACCCCTTAACACAACACCCTTTCCTGTTCATCCCTTTATATCCCCTTAGACCCCTTAACACAACACCCTTTCCCTGTCCATCCATTTATATACCCTTAGAACCCTTAACACAACACCCTTTCCCTGTCCATCCCTTTATATCCCCTTAGACCCCTTAACACAACACCCTTTCCCTGTCCATCCCTTTATATCCCCTTAGACCCCTTAACACAACACCCTTTCCCTGTCCATCCCTTTATATCCCCTTAGACCCCTTAACACAACGCCCTTTCCCTGTTCATCCCTTTATATCCCCTTAGACCCCTTAACACAACACCCTTTCCCTGTCCATCCCTTTATATCCCCTTAGACCCCTTAACACAACACCCTTTCCCTGTTCATCCCTTTATATCCCCTTAGAACCCTTAACACAACACCCTTTCCCTGTTCATCCCTTTATATCCCCTTAGACCCCTTAACACAACACCCTTTCCTGTCCATCCCTTTATATCCTTAGACCCCTTAACACAACACCCTTTCCCTGTCCATCCCTTTATATCCCCTTAGACCCCTTAACACAACACCCTTTCCCTGTCCATCCCTTTATATCCCCTTAGACCCCTTAACACAACGCCCTTTCCTGTTCATCCTTTATATCCCTAGACCCCTTAACACAACACCCTTTCCCTGTCCATCCCTTTATATCCCCTTAGACCCCTTAACACAACGCCCTTTCCCTGTCCATCCCTTTATATACCCTTAGACCACTTAACACAACACCCTGTCCCTGTTCATCCCTTTATATCCCCTTAGACCCCTTAACACAACACCCTTTCCCTGTTCATCCCTTTATATCCCCTTAGACCCCTTAACACAACACCCTTTCCCTGTTCATCCCTTTATATCCCCATAGAACCCTTAACACAACACCCTTTCCCTTTCCATTCCTTTATATCCCCTTAGATCCCTTAACACAGCATCCTTTCCCTGTTCATCCCTTTATATCCCCTTAGACCCCTTAAATCAACACCCTTTCCCTTTCCATCCCTTTATATCCCCTTAGACCCCTTAACACAACACCCTTTCCCTTTCCATCCCTTTATATCCCCTTAGACCCCTTAACACAACACCCTTTCCCTGTTCATCCCTTTATATCCCTTAGACCCCTTAACACAACACCCTTTCCTGTTCATCCCTTTATATCCCCTTAGGCCCTTAACACACCACCCTTTCCCTGTACATCCCTTTATATCCCCTTAGAACCCTTAACACAACACCCTTTCCCTGTTCATCCCTTTATATCCCCTTAGAACCCTTAACACAACACCCTTTCCCTGTTCATCCCTTTATATCCCCTTAGAACCCTTAAATCAACACCCTTTCCTGTTCATCCCTTTATATCCCCTTAGACCCTTAAATCAACACCCTTTCCTGTTCATCCTTTATATCCCCTTAGACCCCTTAAATCAACACCCTTTCCTGTTCATCCTTTATATCCCTTAGACCTCTTAAATCAACACCCTTTCCTGTTCATCCCTTTATATCCCCTTAGAACACTTAAATCAACACCCTTTCCCTGTTCATCCCTTTATATCCCCTTAGACCCCTTAAATCAACACCCTTTCCCTGTTCATCCCTTTATATCCCCTTAGACCCCTTAAATCAACACCCTTTCCCTGTTCATCCCTTTATATCCCCTTAGAACCCTTAACACAACACCCTTTCCCTGTACATACCTTTATATCCCCTAAGACCCCTTAAAAAAACACCCTTTACCTGTTCATCCTTTATATCCCTTAGACCCCTTAAATCAACACCCTTTCCTGTTCATCCTTTATATCCCCTTAGACCCTTAACACAACACCCTTTCCCTGTTCATCCCTTTATATCCCTTAGACCCCTTAACACAACACCCTTTCCTGTTCATACCTTTATATCCCCTTAGACCCCTTAAATCAACACCCTTTCCCTGTTCATCCCTTTATATCCCCTTAGACCCCTTAAATCAACACCCTTTCCCTGTTCATCCCTTTATATCCCCTTAGACCCCTTAACACAACACCCTTTCCCTGTCCATTCCTTTATATCCCCTTAGACCCCTTAACACAACACCCTTTCCCTGTCCATCCCTTTATATCCCCTTAGACCCCTTAACACAACACCCTTTCCCTGTTCATCCCTTTATATCCCCTTAGACCCCTTTACACAACACCCTTCCCTGTTCATTCCTTTATATCCCTTAGACCCCGTAACACAACACCCTTTCCATTTCCATTCCTTTATATCCCCTTAGACCCCTTAACACAACACCCTTTCCCTTTCCATCCCTTTATATCCCCTTAGACCCCTTAACACAACACCCTTTCCCTGTCCATTCCTTTATATCCCCTTAGACCCCTTAACACAACACCCTTTCCCTGTTCATCCCTTTATATCCCCTTAGACCCCTTAACACAACACCCTTTCCCTGTCCATCCCTTTATATCCCCTTAGAACCCTTAAATCAACACCCTTTCCCTGTTCATCCCTTTATATCCCCTTAGAACCCTTAACACAACACCCTTTCCCTGTTCATCCCTTTATATCCCCTTAGACCCCTTAACACAACACCCTTTCCCTGTTCATCCCTTTATATCCTCTTAGACCCCTTAACACAACACCCTTTCCCTTTCCATTCCTTTATATCCCCTTAGACCCCTTAACACAACACCCTTTCCCTGTTCATCCCTTTATATCCTCTTAGACCCCTTAACACAACACCCTTTCCCTTTCCATTCCTTTATATCCCCTTAAAACCCTTAAATCAACACCCTTTCCCTGTCCATCCCTTTATATCCCCTTAGACCCCTTATAACAACACCCTTTCTCCTTCCATCTCTTTACATCTCCTTAAATTCCTTAATGCCCTTTCCCTACACATCCCATGCCAACTCTCATAGTCATCACCATCGCTCCTCCGAGGTCCATATTCATGCACATTTCGGGGCCCACACACCCACACACGATGAGGCATACGTAGAGGTTGTGTTAATATTTCCAAGGGTAGTTCTATGAGCCTTGTGATAGTCTGACAAGGCCTGTGCACCATGAACGTGATAAAGCACTCGTGAGTGCCCGACTAATCTTCTTTGTGGCCTTGGGAAATAGTCGTTGTGAGAAGTTGAGAACCGAGAGCGTCTGAGAACACGGGCGTCAGAGATTTCGTGTTGCAAGGGGAACTGCGGGACCTGTTTTTTAGGCGATGAAGACTATAAGAACAAAGGCCTGGAGTGTTGAGTTTCTTCGTGAATGGGTGACCTGTTTCTTTAGGCGATGAAGACCTGCACTAAACCAGCGGAACCCGTGATTATAGTAGCGGGGGGCGGAAGGGAGGAATAGCCGCGGCGATTTACCCGAGCCACTGAGTGTTTTAGAGGCGGCCATCGTTAGCACTCAGGAGCCATTAGCGTGTTGTGGTCTCTTCAGCCAGGGTGGTTAAGGATGAGGTTTCGTTTTTTGTCTTTCTCCTCCTTTCTTTTTTATCTCGCAGCTTTCTTTTTGTCTTTCTGTCTGTCTGTCTTTCTTTCTTTTTCTCTACTTTTTTCATTGCTTTCTTTCTTTCTTTTTCCCTCTCTTGGTTTCTTTTTTCAGTCTTTCTCTTCCTTTTTTTTTATCCTTCAGCTTCCTTTTCTCTTTCCTTCTGTCTGTCTTTCTCATCCTCATTTTCTTTTTCTCTACCTTTTTCATTGCGTTCTTTCTTTCCTTTTCTCTATATTTCTTTCTTTCTTTTCCCTCATTCTATCTCTTTAACTTGACTCTTTGAACAATGGTGAATTAGTGTGTCGGATCGTATCTAAGAAACTAGAAACAAAAGAGACGTGTTTAAAACTTGGACAGAAAGAAAGAGAGAAGAGAATATAGGAGAGAGAGGTGAAGGTTGGAAATTAACAGGGTAAGTTTATTTATTAGGAACAATGTATCTCCTCTGGTAGGCTAAGTGACTACCTGCTTAAGGAAACTATCTTGTATAACTTTAAGAAAATCCTCGGCTTCCAGGTCACCCACTAGGTCTTCCCAGTCTATATTCCTATAATTAAAGTCCCCCATTACACAGACATTTTTACTCATGCTCGCCCTGCTCAAGACATGAAGAGAAAATAAAATAAGTAAAAGGAGGAAGAAGAAAAAGGAGGAGGAGGAGGAGGAGGCATATCGTCAGTTCCCGGTTGACAAGCAGCGGCGAGCCCATCCCTCCTCCTCCTCCTCCTCTCTGCTTGCTCTCCTTGATAACTCGGCCCAAGATGACATTAACTCCGCCGTCCGTTATTTTCATTGGCTGGTAATTTCTGGTGTTAATGCGCCGTGTGATGTTACGCTAATTCCTCCTGGAACAACGGCGCTGAATGGACGAAGGAAGGGAGGAAGGAACACGAAAAAGACAAAGAGACGAGATAGGTAGTTAGTTAGAAAGATAGATGTAACAATGGCGCTGAATGGACGAAGAAAGGAAGGAAGGGAGAAAAAGCGAGACAGAGAGAAAGAGAGAAGAGAATATAAAAAGAGAGAGAGAGGTAAAGGAGGGAAATTAACAGGGCAAGTTTATTTATTTTGAACAATGGTGAATGGACGAAGGAAGGAAGGAAGGAACAGGATGAGAGAGACAGAAAGAGAGGAGATAGACAGATAATTAGACAAAGAAAGAGAGAGGAAAGAAAATGAGAGAGAAGTATAATATGAGACTTAATTCACCTCTTCAGAGAATAGACGAAGAAAAGAATGAGGTAACAGGACAGATAGAATGACTGATTGATAGATAGATAGATAAATAGATAAACAGTGAGAGAAAGAAAGAGAGATAAAGAAAAAATATATTAGGTCTGATTCAACAGAGAGAGCACTTTTTTTTTTTCTTCTCAACATAAAATAAATGCGTGCGAGACTTTTCTTGCTCGTATTTCTTTCCTTATTTTATTTCCCTCTTAAGAAACATTTCAAGAACCTGTGTGTGTGTGTGTGTGTGTGTGTGTGTGTGTGTGTGTGTGTGTGTGTGTGTGTGTGTGTGTGTGTGTGTGTGTGTGTTAGGTTACATAAAGTTGCAAGGTGAATGGGCGAGGAGGAAGTAGTGTATCGAGGCTTAGTAGAGGAGGAGGAGGAGAAGGAGGTGGACGAGGAGGAGGAGGAGGAGGAGGAGAAAAGAAGGGAAGTGAGAGAAAAAAAGTCATGCAGTTTAGTAGAAAAAATAGAGGAGGAGGGAGACATGTAAATGGAGGAGGAGGAGGAGGAGGAGGAGGAGGGGAAGGGGGAGAGGGAGGGGGAGGAAGAGATGGAGGAAAAAGGGAAGAGAAAAAAAATCCTGCAGTTTAGTACAAGAAATGGAGGAGGAGCGTGACATGTAAGAGGAGGAGGAGGAGGAGGAGGAGGAGGAGGAGGAGGAAAGAAGGCAAAAGAGGAGAAAAAAATCCGGTAGTTTAGTAGAAGATAGAGGAGGTGGGAAATGAGCAGGAGGAGGAGGAGGAGGAGGAGGAGGAGGAGGAGGAGGAGGAGGAGGAGGAGGAGGAGGAGGAGGAGGAGGAGGAGGGAAATGAGCAGGAGGAGGAGAAAAGCGAGAAAAAATCCGTCGGTTTAGTAGAAGAAATAGAAGGGGTGGAAGCTGACGAGAGGTAAAGGAGGAAGAAGAGGAGGAGGAGGAGGAGGAGGAGGAGGAGGAGGAGGAGGAGGAGGAGGAATTGGAGTAACAAAATAATGATAATAAGAATAAGAATAAGGAGAAGAATAAAAGAGCAAGGAGAGAGAGAAATGAAGCAGAAAAATCATATAAGGATGAAAACCAAGAGGAAAAAAAGAACAAAAAATACGAGTAATTAAAAGAAGAAAAAAAGAAGACTGAATCACTAGAAGCAGAGAAAAAAAAGAAACAAAGCTCCCAGGATTTACGTGTCAAGGGAAAAAACGTTATGATTGATGCGGAATAAAGAAGTTGTGTGTGTGTGTGTGTGTGTGTGTGTGTGTGTGTGTGTGTGTGTGTTATCAGGAAAGTAATTATGGCTGATACGAAATAAAGAGGTTGCGTGTTTTATCATGAAAATTATTATTGTTGATTCGGAATAAAGAAATTGTTATCAGGAAAATTATGGTTGATACGTAATAAATAAGTTGTGTTTGATGAGGTGTGTTCCGCTGATCTGGACAACTATCAGCACACACCTGCACCCCTCTCCCCCCTCTTACCCGCCACCACTAGCAACCCCCCTCCTCTTTCTCATCTTCTTCTCTCCCTGTTCCTTTTCACCCTAAACTATTACCCCTTTCCCCAAGTCTGCTGTTGTTTGTTCTTACTTTGCGTTTCTTTGTGTTCCTTTCTCTCCTCCTCCCCGTCCCCCTCTTTCTCTTCTTCCTCTCTCCCTCTTCCTTCTCCCCCTAACCTCTCCCCTTTCTCTCTCCTCCTCCCCTCCCCTCTTTCTTTTCTTCCTCTCCCTCTTCCTTCTCCCCTAACCTCTCCCCTTTCTCTCCTCCTCCTCCTCCCCCTCTTTCTCTTCTCCCTCTCTACATCGTCCTTCTCCCACTAACCTCTCCCCCTTTCTCTCTCCTCCTCCCCCTCCCCCCTCTCCCCATCCTACCCCTTCTGCTCCCCCCCCTCCAGCTACTCCCTCCCTCTTCCTCCTCCCCCTTCTCTTCCCCCTCCCCTACCACCTGCTCCCCTCTCTTTCTCCTCCCCTTCTACCTGATCCCCTTCCTCCTTCCCTCTCCTGCACACTTTTGCTCCTTCACTCTCCCTTCTCCCTCTTCTTCCTCTTTCTCCCTTCCTCCTTTCTCTTTCTCCCTTCCTCCTTTCTCTTTCCTCTTCCTCCTCCTCCTACTCTTCCTCCTCTTCCGAGAGAGAGAGAGAGAGAGAGAGAGAGAGAGAGAGAGAGAGAGAGAGAGAGAGAGAGAGAGAGAGAGAGAGAGAGAGAGAGAGAGATTTACATAGATTTACATAGAAAATCAGACCACACAGACCCCATGGTCCAGACTAGGTGGTCTGTCCTTGAACCTAAGTGATTCTACATTAATCAGATGACTCCAAAACGTTGCATTTCTACTCTAGTTAATATTAAGTTGAAGGAAGTGACGGTCGAGCTCGTTTATAAAGGAGTCAATCGTGTTACACTGGACCACTGACGGTGGGAGCTTATTCCATTCTCGCACTACAACGTTGGTGAAGAAAAATTTGGTGCAGTCTGAATTTACGTTCGCAAAGTGTCATCCACCATAAACAATTTTGATCTGTCTACATTCGTGAAACCATTAAGTATTTTAAAACATTCGATCAGTTTTCTTCGGAGGCGACGTTTCTCAAGAGAGAGCATGTTAAGGGTGGAAAGCCTTTCTTCGGAGGATTTGTTGCGCAAGGAAGGGATCATTTTTGTTGCTCGACGCTGAACACCTTCTAATTTAGCAATGTCCTTTCCATGGTGGGGAGACCAAAACTGTACCGCATATTCCAAGTGAGGTCTGACTAAACTATCGTAGAGTGGAAGTATTACATCTTTATTCTTGAATAAAAAGTTTCTTTTAATGAAGGTCAACATTCTGTTCGCTTTATTTGCTGCATCGATGCATTGCTGTGAGAATGGTTTCTAATGAGAGAGAGAGAGAGAGAGAGAGAGAACAAAGGAGGAACAAACAACAGCAGACCTGCTGGTCCTTACGAGGCTGTTTGAACAAACTACACTAACTTTATAATCAAAGGTGGAAGATGAAGGACAGCAAAGGCGAAGGCTCTCCCCACCCCCATCCCTCCAGCCAAAGCTGGCAGGAAAGGAAAAAGAACCATGCAGCATGGAAAAACTGCATGGAATTTATGTAGGAAAGAGGAAAGAACTACCATTACTGCTACCACTAACCTGGCGATAAAAACGGACAAGGACACCAGTATTCGAAAGATCTTAACGTTATTACGACAATGAGTAATATCTTAGTTGCTGGTTGGATTCAAAATACTTGTCTAATCTATTCTTGAAGGCCGTAACTGTTGTACTGTCAACGACATCACAAGGTAGAGAGTTCCAAACATTAACAACTCGATTGAAGAAGAAGTGTTTAGCTTCGTGCGACGAGAATCTTTTACCACTTATCTTCAAATTGTGATTTCTTCTTGTTCTATTTGATCGATCAATTGGAAAGTAATCTTCCGCATTAATATCACTGAATCCTTTAAACATTTTAAACACTTCTATTAGATCGCCTCGCATTCTTCGTTTTGATAGGCTGAATAAATTTACTTCTTTAAGCCTTTGTTCATAAGATAAATTTCTCAACCTAGAAATAATTTTTGCTACTAGGAACTAATAGATAGATATAGGAGGAGGAGGAGGAGGAACATGAGCACAGGAAGCCATCTCAGAAAGCAGAAAGGAAGGAGTAGAAAGAGAGAGACAGAGAAGAAGAGGAGGAGGAGGAGGAGGAGGAGGAGGAGGAGGTTGTTAAGTTAACCTTATAGTGGGTCCTGCTAGCCGGGCATGCGGGCAACACACACACACACACACACACACACACACACACACACACACACACTTTACTATATGAAGAATCTTGAGTGTCAAAACTTTACCAAATTTTTAAAAGAATTCTATAATAAAACACATATTGGTAAGGAACTCTCTCTCTCTCTCTCTCTCTCTCTCTCTCTCTCTCTCTCTCTCTCTCTCTCTCTCTCTCTCTCTCTCTCTCTCTCTCTCTCTCTCTCTCTCTCTCTCTCTCTCTCTCTCTCTCTCTCTCTCTCTCTCTCTCTCTCTCTCTCTCTCTTTCATTTTCCTTATTTTTTCCTTTCTGTTTTCATTGTTGTTTCTTTCATTAATTCATTCTCTTTCTCTCCTTCCTCTTTTTCCTTCTTTCCTTCCTTCTTTGTTTTCTCCTTCCTCTTTTTTTCTTTCTTTTTTCCTTTCTTTCAATAGTTCATACATTGATTCCTTCGTTCATTCATTCGTTCATTCGTTCCTTCTTTCTCTCTTTCTGTCTATCTATCTATCTATCTGTCTCTCTTCATTCTTCCTTGTTTTCTTTTTATTTGCCTTTCTGTTCCTTTCTTTCTTTCTTTCTTTCTTTCAGCTTTCCTTCTTTTTTTGTTAGCCTTTCTCTTCCTCATTTCCTTTTTCTTTGCCTTTTTTCTTTTTTTCCTTTTCTCTATTTCTTTCATTCTTTTTTCCCTCATTTTATCGCTTTATATTTATCTATCTATCTATTTAAATAATGTTAAATACCTCTCAATATATTCTTCAATCTCCCTATTCATATCACTGACCTCCCAACCCCTTACGAATGCCCTGTTTCCCTTCAGTCAAGTATTCGCCTTCCTTCACTTCCCTTCCCTTCCTTATCATAAGTGGGTCTCCGGTGTCGTGGGGGTGAGGCGTGCGGGAGGGTCGTGAGGGAAGGCTGGCATGGTCGTGGCTTTGCGGGCATTTGTTCTCCTTGTTATGGGCGGTTTGTGAAGGCTTGGAGCGAGGTGTGGGAATGATGTGTTTTTGTGTGTTGGTTGCTCTATATTTTTGCTTGATTTGTTGCTCTTAATCTGTTTTCAGGGATGGTTAGAGGTTTGAACAGTGCCTTATTTGTTAGTTCTTCTTCGTATAGTTTCTCATGTATTTGTTATGGCTTGTAAAGGTTGTGAGAAGGTTAGAAGAATGAAGTGTTTGTGTGTTGCTTGCTCGATAATTTTACTTTTTCTCTCTTGCTTTTAATCTGTATTCATGGATGGTTAGAGGTTTGAATAGTGCCTTTTTTGTTAGTTTTTCTGTATTTAGTTTTTCATGTATTTATTAGTATTTGAATAGGTTGTGGGAGGGTTTGAAGATTAAAGTGTTTGTGTTCTGCTTGCTCGATAATTTTACTTTTCTCTCTTGCTTTTAATCTGTTTTCATGGATGGTTAGAGGTTTGAATAGTGCTTTTTGTTTTAGTTTTTCTCTATTTAGTTTTTCATGTATCTATTAGTATTTGTATAGGTTGTGAGAAGATTAGAAGAATGACGTGTTTGTGTGTTGCTTACTATGTATTTTTACTTTTTCTCTCGCTTTTTATCAGTTTTTTTAATGGCTGGGTTAGTTGTTAAGATAGTCACTTTATTTTGTTGTTAGTATTTCTTTGTTGAGCCTTCCTTGCGTTGGTCGTTTAGTAATTATTTCGAGATGCATATGAGATCGATGTGTATTTTTTTTTTTTTTTTTTTACAACTAAGGAGACAGCTCAAGGGCACACAAAAAAAGGAAACAATAATAAAAAAAAAAGCCCGCTACTCGCTGCTCCTAAAAAAAGAATCAAAAAGAGGTGGCCGAAAGAGAGGTCAATTTCTTTTTTTTTATTTTTTTTAACAGCAAAGGAGACAGTTCAAGGGCACAAAAAAGTAAACATTAATAAAAAAAAGCCCGCTACTCGCTGCTCCTAAAAAGAATCCAAAGAGGTGGCCGAAAGATAGGTCAGTTTCGGGAGGAGAGGTGTCCTGATACCCTCCTCTTGAAAGAATTCAAGTCGTAGGCAGGAGGAAATACAGATGAAGGAAGATTGTTCCAGAGTTTACCAGCGTGAGGGATGAAAGAGTGAAGATGCTGGTTAACTCTTGCATAAGGGGTTTGGACAGTATAGGGATGAGCATGAGTAGAAAGTCGAGTGCAGCGGGGCCGCGGGAGGGGTGGAGGCATGCAGTTAGCAAGTTCAGAAGAGCAGTCAGCGTGGAAATATCGATAGAAGATAGAAAGAGAGGCAACATTGCGGCGGAATTTAAGAGGTAGAAGACTATCAGTATGAGGAGGAGAGCTGATGAGACGAAGAGCCTTGGCCTCCACTCTGTCCAGAAGAGCTGTGTGAGTGGAGCCCCCCCACACATGAGATGCATATTCCATACGAGGGCGGACAAGGCCCCTGTATATGGACAGCAACTGTGCAGGGGAGAAGAACTGGCGGAGACTGTACAGAACGCCCAGCCTCGAGGAAGCTGATTTAGTAAGAGATGAGATATGAAGTTTCCAGTTGAGATTTTGAGTTAAGGATAGACCGAGGATGTTTAGTGTTGAGGAAGGTGATAGCTGGGTGTTGTCAAAGAATAGGGGATAGTTGTTTGGAAGATTGTGTCGAGTGGATAGGTGGAGAAACTGTGTTTTTGAGGCGTTGAAGGACACCAGGTTCTTCTTGCCCCAATCGGGAATAATAGTAAGGTCTGAGGCTAAGCGTTCTGCAGCCTCCAGCCTTGAGTCATTAAGTTCCTGAATGGTGGGTCTTCTATTAAAAGAAGTTGAATAATGCAGAGTGGAATCATCGGCGTAGGAATGGATAGGACAGTTCGTTTTGGAAAGAAGATCATCAATGAACAACAGAAAAAGAGTGGGAGATAGGACAGAACCCTGTGGGACACCACTGTTAATAGATTTAGGGGAAGAACAGTGACCGTCTACCACGGCAGAAATAGAACGGTCAGAAAGGAAACTGGAGATAAAGGTACAGAGGGAAGGATAGAAACCGTAGGAGGGTAGTTTAGAAAGCAAAGATTTGTGCCAGGCCTTATCAAAGGCTTTTGATATGTCCAGCGCAATAGCAAAAGTTTCACCGAAACGGCTAAGAGAGGATGACCAAGAGTCAGTTAAGAAGGCTAGGAGATCACCAGTAGAACGCCCCTTGCGGAACCCATACTGGCGATCAGATAGAAGGTCAGAAGTGGAAAGGTGCTTTTGAATCTTCCGGTTAAGGATTGATTCAAAAGCTTTAGATAGACCAGAAAGTAAAGCAATAGGACGGTAGTTTGAGGGATTTTAGCGGTCACCCTTCTTAGGTACAGGCTGTATGAAGGCATACTTCCAGCAAGAAGGAAAGGTAGATGTTGACAGGCAGAGGCGAAAGAGTTTGACCAGGCAGGGTGACAGCACGGAGGCACAGTTTTTAAGGACAATAGGAGGCACTCCATCAGGTCCATAAGCCTTCTGAGGATTGAGGCCAGAGAGGGCATAGAAAACATCATTTTGAAGAATCTTTATAACAGGCATAAAGGAGTCAGAGGGGGGATGAGTAGGAGGAATATGCCCAGAATCGTCCAGAGTGGAGTTTTTAGAAAAAGTTTGAGAGAAGAGTTCAGCCTTAGAGATAGATGAGACGGCAGTGTTGCCGTCAGGACTGAGGAGTGGAGGGAAAGATGAAGAAGTGAAGTTGGAGGAGATGTTTTTGGCTAGATGCCAGAAGTCACCGGAAGAGTTAGAGAAAGCAAGGTTTTGGCATTTTTTTTAATGAAAGAGTTTTGGTTAGTCGGAACATAGATTTGGCACGATTCCGGGCAGAAATGTAAAGTTCATAATTAGCATTAGTTTGAAGGCGCTGGTACCTTTTGTGAGCTACCTCTCTATCATTGACAGCACGAGAACAAGCGTGATTAAACCAAGGCTTTTTAGCGTGAGGTAGAGAAAGAACGAGGAATGTATGCCTCCATTCCAGAGACAATCACCTCTGTGATGCGCTGAGCACACACAGAGGGGTCTCTACCCTGGAAGCAATAATCATTCCACGGGAAATCGGAAAAGTACATCCTCAGGTCGTCCCACCGAGCTGAAGCAAAATGCCAGAAGCATCGCCTCTTCGGTGGGTCCAGAGGGTGTACTGGAGCGATAGGACAGGATGCAGAAATAAGATTGTGATCGGAGGAGCCCAACGGAGAGAACAGTTTGACAGAATAAGCAGAAGGGTTAGAGGTAAGGAAGAGGTCTAGAATGTTGGGCCGATCTCCAAGACGGTCGGGAATGCGTGTAGGGTGCTGGACCAACTGCTCTAGGTCGTTGAGGATAGCAAAGTTGTAGGCTTGTTCACCAGGATGGTCAGTGAAAGAGGATGAAAGCCAAAGCTGGTGGTGAACATTGAAATCTCCTAGGATGGAGATTTCAGCGAAGGGAGAGTGGGTCAAGATTTGCTCCACTTTAGAATTCAAATAGTCAAAGAATTTTACAAAGTTCGTAGAGTTAAGTGAGATAAACAGCACAGATGTATTTAGTAATAGAATGACAGTGAAGTCTTAACCAGATGGTGGAAAATTCAGAAGAGTCAAGGTCGTGGGCACGAGAGCAAGTGATATCGTTGCGCACGTAGGCGCAACATCCAGCTTTGGATTGAAATTTAGGATAGAGATAGTAGGAGGGAACAGAGTAGAGATTGCTGTCAGTAGCCTCAGAAACCTGTGTTTCGGTAAGGAAGAGAAGGTGAGGTTTAGAGGAGGAGAGATGATGTTCCACAGAATGAAAATTAGAGCGAAGACCGCGAATGTTGCAGAAATTGAGAAGAAAGAGGTTCGAGGAGTTATAAAGACACCTCTCGGGTCGGCAGCCAGAAGGGGAGTCCTCCCTGGGGGAATTTGTGGTCCCCCCCCCAGGCGGGGACTCCGAGGCTTGGTGTATGTGCGCCATTTTGAAATTTTAATTTTGGGAAAAGGTGTCTATGTTGTGTGAATGTAGTGTGGTGTGGATAAAGAGAGGATCTGTCTTTAGAGAGCATGCTGAACTACTCTCCGGTGTTGGTGAGACAATAAGGAAACGGTTAGTGAGGACATGGGAAGGGTCTTTGGAGGGCTTCAGCTCCCTTCTCACCTCCCATATATACCTCACCGGGAGTGGCTTGCGCCCGTTCGGTAGGTGTCTTCCTACCTACTCCACTCGGGAGGAGTGTTGTGTTAGTCTATGTTATTTGGACCTTTAAACAGTTTTTTTTTCTTCTAATGGTTAATTGATCAGATAGGGAGTGTTTTGTTGTTAGTGTTTCCTTGTTGAATCTTCTGTGTTGGTCTTTTAGCGAAGGTGGTTGTGAGGGAGGTATGAGATCGATGTGTGGTGGTCAGTATTTTAGTGTTTTTATTATTTTTTCATACGTGTTCTTCTTCTTTATTGGTTATATATTTTACGAGCTCCACGCATTTTTAAGTCGTATGTCTTCCTTTGTACAAGCCTCGTCGGTGTGTATTGATTTTCAGCAGGGCTCCCTTTCTATTTTCATTTTTCAGTAAGTTCTTTTTAATGAATAGAAGTTTTAACTCGTGCATTTTCAGCTGTCATTTCTCCTTTTTATAGTTTACCTTGATTTGCTGATTGATTTGAAAGTCATGCTAACGATTGACATGGATCCGTTTTTTTTCCTTTCTTCTTTTTAATAAGTTTTCGTTCATGGTTAGATATTTCAACTCATTCATTTTCAGCTGTCAGTTTTCCTTCCTACAGTTTGCCCCGTTTAGTCTATTGTATTTCACATTAACGATGGGCATTTCTCTTTCTTTAGGATCTCTTTCTGTTTTCGTTTTTAATTATCTCAGTTTTACGATTATATATTTTAACTCGTGCACATTCCTTTCACTGCATTCCTTTGTACGGTTCGCGTCGGTCGGGTGTTAAGTCAAGGCTACACAAACGGTTGACTTGCCTTCTTTTCTTCATCTCTTTTCCTTGTTGTTTTTAATTAGATTTCACTGATCGTTCGTAGTGTTTTGCGTCTCCGGCTCTTCGTTGCTGTTCGGTTATCAGACGCCAGCCAGGCACGTTTTTCAGTTCATGTTGAATCTTTGCCCTAATTCTTTCCCTTTGTGTGTGTGTTGAATTTTTATTCGTCGGCTGATATTCCAATGTGTTTTTCAGGCAGTTTATGTTGAATGTTTGCTCTCGTACTTTTCTCTTTTTTGTGTGTGTTTGATTTCCATCGCCGGGTGATTTTCCAATATGTTTTTAGTGTCCAGTTTCCCTCGACAATGCCAGTCATGTTCTCAATACAGCGGAGGTAAAAAAAGAGAAGAATTACTTTACATTATATTATTCGAAAAGCAAATTCTAAACGTGCGTTACGTGTATGCACTATTGTGTTTAAGCTTTCCTGATCTTACTGAACGGGAAATGTTTGAGAATATTTTTACATATATGTATATTTTTTATTAGATGTTATTGTTATTTTTTTTACGGTTCTGCCTGTGGCGCAGGTAGGCTTTCTTGGCGGGGCCTGGTGGTCGGCCCCAGTCCGTTTTGGCGCAGGCAAGTGTTTATAGTGGTGCCATCTTGCTTGGCTCATGCTGCCCCCCGCCCGCGCCCGCACGCTAACCACTCAGCCACCGCGTCGTAGGAGTATCATTAGGCTCATAAAACTAGCCATGGAAATACTAACATAACCTCTACCAAAGCCTTATCAAATCTCGGTGTGAGAGCCCCGAAACCTTTAAGAATATGAGGCCACATGTATTGGTAGCCGTATAATATTAAATCAAAACTATCACTACCCTTGGAGATACCCACAACGTATACGAAATCCTTATCCAGTGTGAGTGTTTAAACCCCAGAATGGTTGAGAATACGGGCCTCTCATGTATTAGGCAGCCGCCCAGTGTTAAACAAGAAGAGTAACGTGGCGGAAACAGCCGGAAAAGGAGGAAGAAAGAGGCGTGAAGGAGAGCGAGTTTAAAGTCCCTCGCTGATACTGTCACTAAAACGAGCCAGCAGGGACGGTATTCTCAGACGCTGCCACCTCTCACATCAACTCTTTCCAAAGGCCAAAAAGGAGTTCAGTCGGGTCCTCATGAGTGTTTCTTTATGTTCAGGGTACAGAAGTAGGGTCAAACTATCACCAGGGTCATGAAACTACCCGTGAAAACGCCTCAAACTCCTACGAAAGCCTTGTCAAATTATGTGTGCTTGGGCGCCGAAATGTTGAAGAATATGACCCCGGGAAGGAAAAAAAGGGGAAGGATGGAAGGCGATTGTGACGGCGGGGCGAGAGAGAGAGAGCGCGTCAGTATTCATTTCCGGGCGTGAGTAGCGACGTAATGTAAAGATGCTGCGCTAAAGAGATTCAGTAATGAGGAGATGCGATGACCGGGCTGTTAAGGGGCTGCTTCTTTCTCTTTGCTTTCACTAATCGTTCTCTTCTTTCACTTAACGTTTCTTTAATTCATGCAACGTTCCTTCTCTTTATTCAACGTTCATTCCCTTCGACCAACGTTTCTTTCTCTTCACCCAACGTGTCTTTCCCTTCACCCAGCGTTCTTTCCCTTCACCCAACGTTCTTTCCCTTCACCCAACGTTTCTTTCTCTTCACCCAACGTTCTCTCCCTTCACCCAACGTTCTTTCCCTTCACTGAACGTTCTTTCCCTTCACCCAACGTTCTTTCCCTTCACCCAACGTTTCTTTCTCTTCACCCAACGTTTCTTTCCCTTCACCCAGCGTTCTTTCCCTTCACCCAACATTTCTTTCCCTTCACACAACGTTTCTTTCCCTTCACCCAACGTTTCTTTCCCTTCACCCAACGTTATTTCCCTTCACCCAACGTTCTTTCCCTTCACCCAACGTTATTTCCCTTCACCCAACGTTTATTTCCCTTCACCCAACGTTCTCTCCCTTCACCCAACGTTCTTTCCCTTCACCCAACGTTCTTTCCCTTCACCCAACGTTCTTTACCTTCACCCAACGTTCTTTACCTTCACCCAACGTTCTTTCCCTTCACCCAACGTTCTTTCCCTTCACCCAACGTTCTTTCCCTTCACCCAACGTTCTTTCCCTTCACCCAACGTTCTTTCCCTTCACCCAACGTTCTTTCCCTTCACCCAACGTTCTTTCCCTTCACCCAACGTTCTATTCCTTCACCCAACCTTCTATACCTTCACCCAACGTTCTTTCCATTCACCCAACGTTCTTTCCTTCACCCAACGTTCTTTCCCTTCACCCAACGTTCTTTCCCTTCACCCAACGTTCTTTCCCTTCACCCAACGTTCTTTCCCTTCACCCAACGTTTTTTCCCTTCACCCAACGTTCTTTCCCTTCACCCAACGTTCTTTTCCTTCACCCAACGTTCTTTCCCTTCACCCAACGTTCTTTCCCTTCACCCAACGTTCTTTTCCTTCACACAACGTTCTTTCCCTTCACCCAACGTTTTTTCTCCACCCAACGTTATGTCCCGACACCCAACGGTCTTTCCCTTCACCCAACGTTCTTTCCCTTCACCCAACGTTCTTTTCCTTCACCCAACGTTCTTTTCCTTCACCCAACGTTCTTTCCCTTCACCCAACGTTCTTTTCCTTCACCCAACGTTCTTTTCCTTCACCCAACGTTCTTTCCCTTCACCCAACGTTCTTTTCCTTCACCCAACGTTCTTTTCCTTCACCCAACGTTCTTTCCCTTCACCCAACGTTCTTTTCCTTCACCCAACGTTCTTTCCCTTCACCCAACGTTCTTTCCCTTCACCCAACGTTCTTTTCCTTCACCCAACGTTCTTTTCCTTCACCCAACGTTCTTTCCCTTCACCCAACGTTATTTACCTTCACCCAACGGTCTTTTCCATCACCCAACGTTCTTTCCCATCACCCAACGTTCTTTCCTTCACCCAACGTTCTTTTCCTTCACCCAACGTTCTTTCCTTCACCCAACGTTCTTTCCTTCACCCAACGTTCTTTTCCTTCACCCAACGTTCTTTCCTTCACCCAACGTTCTTTCCTTCACCCAACGTTTTTTCCTTCACCCAACGTTCTTTACCTTCACCCAACGTTTCTTTCCTTCACCCAACGTTCTTTCCCTTTACCCAACGTTCTTTCCCTTCACACGACGTTCTTTCCCTTCACCCAACGTTCTTTCCCTTCACCCAACGTTCTTTCCCTTCACCCAACGTTCTTTCCCTTCACCCAACGTTCTTTCCCTTCACCCAACGTTCTTTTCCTTCACCCAACGTTCTTTCCCTTCACCCAACGCTCTTTCCCTTCACCCAACGTTTCTTTCCTTCACCAACGTTCTTCCCTTCACCCAACGTTCTTTCCCTTCACCCAAACGTTCTTTCCCTTCACCACCCAACGTTCACCAGCGTTCCTTCCCTTCACCCAACGTTCTCTCTCACCCCATAACTGTTCCTTCACTTACTCCCTATTCCCTTCACCCGACGTTCCCTTCCTTCACTTACCCAGCTGTTCCTTCCCTTCATTCACCCAATCACGGTTCCCCTCTTCCCTTCCCCCAACTTCCCCCATCACTTATGCCTCCATCTTGTCACCCATCGTTCTCTCTTCAGTCAGCATTCTCCCTTCCACCCACCATACCCACGCCACCGAACTACCCCCGTCAAGTACTATTTCCCTTCGTCACCCAGAGTTCTCCTTCAGTAACTCAGGATTCAACCTTTCACCCAACAATCCTTGAGTCACCCAGTGTCCCTCGTTGTGTAGCCCAACATCCCCCAAACTCAGGTCACCCAACATTCCTTCCTTCACCCAAAACACCATCCGTCAGTCACCCAGTCAGTAGTTTCATATCTACACGGCCATATTCTTCGTGTTTGCCCATGTCACCCAGCGCTGCCTTCGTCCCCCAGCCTTACCCCGTCAGCCAGTGTTCCCTTATCAACATGTCCCTTTCTTTCCTGTCCGCCACGGTCTCAGGTTACAAATGTCCACTCATGTCAGCCAGCGTTCCCTTAGCAACATGTCCCTTTCTTTCCTTTCCCCCACGTTCTCAGGTTACAAATGTCCACTCATGTCAGCCAGCGTTCCCTTATCAACATGTCCCTTTTCTTTTTCCCCACGTTCTCAGGTTACAAATGTCCACTCATGTCAGCCAGCGTTCCCTTATCAACATGTCCCCTTTCCTCTCCCCCACGTTCTCAGGCTACAAATGTCCACTCATGTCAACCAGCGTTCCCTATCATGTCCCGTCCCTCGTCCCTTCCCCCGCGTCCTCGGGTTATCACTGTTTCCCCGCTAACATGTTCCGCTGCCAGCCAGTATTCCTCCGTCGGCTGGTCCGGCGGCGCACTCTTCTCCTCCTCCTCCTCCTCCGCCTCGTCCTCCTCCTGGCACCAATTTGTAGGTCATTGTCGTCCTGTCACACATCCCGCCCGTCACCGCCTCGTCTGACCCTCCTCGCCGCCGCTGCTGGGCTGGAGTTTGTTGTGACGTCTAAGCCAATGGGTCTGGGGTGGTGTTGGTCTCTGATGCTTTTGTTAGGGGAGAATTGATGGGTTATAGCGGTGGTATTTTTTGTTGGAATTCTTGCTAACTATTTTCCTCCCCTTCCCCTGACGTTCCTCCCCTTCCCCTAACGTTCCTCCCCTTCCCCTAACGTTCCTCTTAGTTCCTCTTGCTCTCTCCTCTAAAGGAATTCAGCGCCTCGTGACTCAAGATGCCGCGGCGCCAAGCTTCCCTGATCAGTCAACCCAATCGAATCCAATCGCCTTTTGTTATTTTTGTTTTCTTTCTCCTCTCTCGGGCCGATACACTGCACGGCTTTCTGTGTCATCTTTTTTCTTTATCTTTCTTCTTTTCTTCTTTCTTTATCTTCTTTCTTCATAATCTTCTTTCTTTTCTGCTTTGTCTTCTTTTCTTTCTTCTTTTTTCTTTATCTTCTTTTCTTTCTTCTTTAGCTTCTTCCTTTATCTTGCTATTGGTTTTTTACACCTTTTTATTTTTCTTCTTTATCCTTCTTCTGTTCCTTCCTTCCTTCCTTTCTCTATTCTTCTCTTCTTCTTCGTCATCTACTGTTTTTCTCCTTTCTTGCCTCTCTTCTCGTCTTCTTTGTTATTTTTGTTTCTTCACTCCTTTATTTATTCTTTTCTTCCTTGTCATCTTCGCTTTTTTGCCTCAAGTCTATTTTTCTCTTCTCCATTATCATCTGTTTCTTCTTCATCCTTCTAATCTCTTCTTCTTTTCTCTTTCTTTGTTATCTACCATTTCTTTACTCTTTGATTTTATTCTTCTCGTGTTTCTATATTCCCTTCTTCCTCCTATTCTTCTTTTCTCCCTTGTCATCATCTGTTTCTGTATTCACGTCTCACCGCTATTCTTCTTCCTTCTCTTTGTCACATGTTCTTCTTTACACCTTTCCTACCGCTATTATTCTCTCCTCTCCTTTGTCATCTCTTTCTTTACTCACTCCTTGCGTCCATGCTTCTCGTCTTCCTTTGTCTGTCTACTGTTCTCTCTCACCTGCTGAACCTCTTACCTGCTTTCCCCTTTCACACGCTTCTTTTCCACGTCGTTGTACTCTCTATAGCGTTGTTGGTAGAGTCGTTCGTCATTGTTCGTATTCTTGTATAGTCTCGAAGTTTAGTGTAACGAAGCCCGTATTCTCAGACGATTTCGGGACTCACAACAGCTGTTTCCGAAGGCCACAAAGGAGGTTAGTGGAGGAGTGTTTTTTCACGTTCATGGTGCAGAAGGGTTCTCAAACTATTGCTAGGCTCATAAAACTACACTTGGAAATGCTAGGCCCATATTCTGACGCTTTTGACTCACAGCAGCTATTTCCAAAGGCCACAAAGGAGGTAAGTCGGGTTCTCATGAGTGTTTCTTCACGTTCATGGTGCAGAGCCTTGTCAAACTATCAATCGCCTCATAAAACTACCCTTGGAAATACTAAGCCAGGAAACCTAGATGCACGGGCGCTTCTCATGTCCTGTAAGTAAATTTAGGAAGATAAAGGCGCCGGGTGTGTGATAGAGTTGTAGAGATAATAGAGCTGGAAATAGAATAGAGACAGCGAGATAAAAGGTGAGAGAGAGAGAGAGAGAGAGAGAGAGAGAGAGAGAGAGAGAGAGAGAGAGAGAGAGAAGAGATTTACATAGATTTACATAGAAAATCAGACCACACAGACCCCATGGTCCAGACTTGGTGGTCTGTCCTTAAACCTAAGTGATTTTACATTAATCAGAAGACTCCAAAACGTTGCATTTCTACTCTAGTTGATATTAAGTTGAAGGAAGTGACGGTCGAGCTTATTTTTGAAGGAGTCAATCGTGTTACACTGGACCACTGACGGTGGAAGCTTATTCCATTCTCGCACTACAACGTTGGTGAAGAAAAATTTGGTGCAGTCTGAATTTACTTGTCTACATCTGAGTTTTACGCCATTGTTCCTCGTGCGCAAAGTGTCATCGATCATAAACAATGTTGATCTGTCTACATTCGTGAAACCATTAAGTATTTTAAAACATTCGATCAGTTTTCCTCGGAGGCGACGTTTCTCAAGAGAGAACATGTTAAGGGTAGAAAGCCTTTCTTCGTAGGATTTGTTGCGCAAGGAAGGGATCATTTTCGTTGCCCGACGCTGAACACCTTCTAATTTAGCAATATCCTTTGCATGGTGGGGAGACCAAAACTGTACCGCATATTCCAAGTGGGGTCTGACTAAACTGTTGTAGAGCGGGAGTATTACATCTTTATTCTTGAATACAAAGTTTCTTTTAATGAAGCCCAACATTCTGTTCGCTTTATTTGCTGCATCGATGCATTGCTGTGAGAATTTGAGGTTTGACGCGATTTTGACCCCCAAGTCTTTGACGCATTGAACGCTTTTGAGTTTAACGCCGCGCATTTCGTATTCGAACTTCTTATTCCTCGTTCCAACTTGAAAGACCTGGCACTTGTCTACGTTAAAGGGCATCTCCCATCTATCCGACCAAGCTGAAATTTTGTGCAAATCCTCTTGGAGGCTTTGCCTGTCTTCGTCAGTGAGAACCGAGTTGCCAATCTTTGTGTCGTCTGCAAATTTACTAATGCGGTTATTGAGTCCAACATCCACGTCGTTGATGTAAATAATGAAGAGCACTGGGCCAGGACCGAGCCCTGAGGGACGCCACTAGTGACAGGCGCCCACTCTGAGTTAAATCCGTCAATCACTACTCTTTGTTGTCTGTTGCTCAACCAGTTCGCGATCCATTGGTTTACTTGACCGTCAATACCTATTTGCTTTAATTTGTAAAGTAATTTATGATGCGGGACTTTATCAAACGCTTTCTGGAAATCAAGATAGACTACGTCCAGTGATTTGGTTACGTCATAAACAGTGAAGAGGTCGTTATAAAAGGTTAATAGGTTTGATAGGCAGGATCTTTTGTTTCGGAAGCCATGTTGTGAGTCCCCAATCAATGAGTGGCTTTCAAGGTAATTCACAATTTTGTCTCTAATTATGCCCTCAAGTAGCTTACCTACAACCGAAGTTAGACTAATGGGCCTGTAATTACCTGGTACTTTTTTGTCTCCTTTCTTGAAAATCGGTGTCACGTTAGCCTTTTTCCAATCTGAAGGACGATGCCTTGTCGCAAGGACATATTGAATACAGTTGTGAGGGAGAGTATTTCGCTCTTTGTTTCTTTCAGCAGAGTTGGATATACTTTGTCAGGTCCGGACTTTTATTTGTTTTAAGTGAATGGAGAGCTTTAAGGACTTCATCGGTTGTTATTTCAAAATTAGGCAATGCATGCTCGAGATTTACAATAGTACTGGTGTTGGTGGTAGCGAGAGGAAGACTGTTAGTATTAAACACCGAGGAAAAGTAATTGTTTAAGAGGTTTGCAATGTGTTGGCTGTCAGTCACTAGTGCACCGTCGCTGTTTGTTAAAGGTCCAATACCACTTTTGATCGCCTTTCTGTTGTTTATGTAACTGAAGAAAGATTTCGGATTATTTTTACAGTTGGCTGCAATATTTTCTTCGTATCTACGCTTTGCCTGACCTACTAGTCTTTTTACTCGTCGCCTGGCATCATTATAAAGTCTAGTGTTTTCGGGCGTGCTTTGTTCTTTCTTTAACCTGTAAAACAATTTTCTCTCATTGACTGATTGTTTAATTTCGCTATTAAACCACGGTGGGCTTTTATTAGTGTTAATTCGCTTCTCGCACAAGGGGACGAATGTGTTCTGCTGAGTGAGTAAGTGATTTTTAAGGCTTAGCCAGGCTTCCTCTACGTTGCCGTCATCTGATAGTTGTATTTCTGTTAGTTTTTGTCGGATTTCTACGAAGTTAGCTCTTTTGAAATTGGGCACCTTTACTTTATTTTCGGTCACTGATGATTGAGCTTTAATGTCGACGCGCACTAATTTATGATCGCAAGAACCGAGGTGTTCTCCTACCGTGACACTACTGACTAGGTTATCTTGGGTCGTTATAACAAGGTCGAGTATATTATTTTGTCGAGTTGGCTCAGAAACCATTTGGCTTAGATAATTTTCTTCTAGAAATTCGATCATTCTATGTGACTCGCCTTCTGTACCTGACAGGTACAGAAGGGGAGGTTAAAGTCTCCTAATATCAGTGAGTCGCTGTTATTAAGTGACTGCCTTAAGACGCTGTACATTTCAAGGTCGTCATCGAGTGATTGCCCGGGAGGTCTGTAGGTGACAGATATATTTAAGTTGACTTTTGCAATGTTTACTCGCACGCACAAATGTTCAACGTTACTGTTTCCCGGTGTTTTGTCAGTGGGTTGCAAATAGCTTTTTACATAAAGGGCGACGCCACCGCCTCTACGGTTTACACGATCTTTGTTGAAGAGTCTGTAGCCATCTATGTTGTATTCGGAACTTAAATCAATATTTGTGGTGTCGATAAATGTTTCAGTTATAGCAATTATGTCAAAATTTTCTGTTAAAGCAAGACATCTCAGTTCATCAAATTTGTTTCTTAGGCTACGCGCATTGAAACTAAGGATTTTTAAGTTATCTAGAGGCTTGGTAATAGAGGTGGTGGTACTTGCGGGATCACGGTTACGGGTTTGTTGTGATGCACGGCGTCTATTTACACGGGCGGGTGGAGGACGTGGCCGTGACTCGTTTTTGTTCGGATGACACGCACTGCTTCGTTGAGGAGCCTTCCGAGTCTGGCTGCCCGATGGGAGAAATGTTCAATCCCTCCCTGTGAAACAGATCAATTTGTCCATAGAAATTGTCCCATGCGTTTAGGAACCCACGTCAAGCTCCTACAAAGAGTCTGTAAGCGGTTGTTTAGGCTGAAGGCCTTACTGAAAAGTCGCTCTCCGCCCAAGTCCGTGGTAGAACTCATGAAATCAAAATGTTAGGGATTTAGTCTTATACTGCTGGATGAGCCTACGGTACTTCTCCAGGAGTTCTCAGACCGGGTCGTGGAGACGTCGTTCGTACCTGTGTGAATAACAAACAGTGAATCATTAGTAGCCTGGGGGGAGATCTCCTCAAGAGCAGCAGTTATGTCGTCGATCCCAGCACCTGGATAGCAATAGTTCCGTCTTCGACGAGGAACTCTGCCGCAGAACTCAACGACCTGCTGGCGAATCATGGAGTCACCCACCAGGAAGGTGCTCTCCTCGTCCTCCTCCTCCAGAATGGCAAACCTGTTGAAGCAATGAACAGGATAAATCGCTTGTCTGGCTGGCTTGGCTCCTCCATTCACGACGGTGAAGCCATCATGGGCGGTGCCACTAGCATCCTCCCGTTGCGTGGTGTTGTCCGCTGGTGTCGACGGTACCGCTGAGGGCAAGGGGGCGGTTGGAGAAGGGTTTGGCACCACAGCAACGTTAGCCTGGATGAATTCCTGCAAGGAGGCAACAATGCGAGAAAGCTCTATTATTTTATTCTGACCTGCTTCCATCTTCTCTTCTTGCTCCTGCAGTCTTGTCTCGAGATGCTGCCTGGTGAGAGAAAGCTCTATTATTTTATTCTGGCCTTCTTCCATCTTCTCTTCCTGCTCCTGCAGTCTTGTCTCGAGATGCTGCCTGGACAGACACAGTCGACAGACAGCAGAACGCCCTGTAAAAAGTGAGCTGAGAAGCTACCGTTACAAGTACTGCAGAGAGAGAGAGAGAGAGAGAGAGAGAGAGAGAGAGAGAGAGAGAGAGAGAGAGAGAGAGAGGGAGGCAGGCAATAATGGAAGGGTGGAATAAGAGGAATAATAGGAATAGAAGGAGGAAGAGGAGGAGGAGGATCAATGAATTTATCCTCTCATTTCTCTCTCTGTGTTGGAGAAGAGGATGGTGGTGGTGGTGGTGGTGATTGTGGTGGTGGTGGTGGTGATGGTGATGGTGGTGATAGTGATGGTGGTGGTGGTGGTGCGGGAAGGTAAGTGGTGATGGTGGTAGTGATGACTGTTGTGGTGGTGGTGCTCTTGGTGATGAAGTGATGTTATTAGCCCTACTGATGACGTTAGCCTAGTAGTGGTGACGATGGTGATGAAAGTAGTTGTGTATGGTGGTGGTGGTGGTGGTGGTGGCCCTGTTAATGGTGCCGGGTGAACGTGCTGTATAGGCGTGATGGAGGTGGAGGTAATAATGGTGGTGGTGGTGGTGGTACTGTTGTCAGGGGTAAATACGTGGCTGTCAAAAGGTGCTGGAAATAAGTGTGGTGCGGGGTGGCGGTGTTGGTTATGCTATGCTATGTTAGGTTATGTTCTGCTGTATTATGTTATGTTATGCTATGCTATGTTATGTTAGGTTATCTTATGTTAGATTAGGATAGATTAGGTTATCTTATTTTATGCTGTATGTTATGCTATGCTATGCTTTGTTAGGTTATGTGGTTGAATGTCGCGCACATCACGTTTATGTACTGATAGTGTTATAGATTTTTGACCTTATTCTGTGTTCTTTGGTATGTATTTGGCAACACTGCTTGTAACTATAACAACAGCAACAACAACAACAACATCAAGGTCTCGTTCCGCGGTAATTTTCCCCCCACACAAAAAGAATAGAAAGATTAAAATCCTATCAACTATTTTACCATCAACAGCATTTTTTTTTGGTAATTTTCCCCACACAACAAAAAATAAATAAGATTGAAAGGCATTGACTATTTTACCAACAGCAGTATTTGTTTGTTTTGGGCAACTTTCGCCGCAAAACAGAAACAAAAAGACTAGAATGTTTTGACTGTTTTAATGAAGGTGGTTTGTGATATTGTCCTATATGTAGGCACAACACAGCACAGCACAACACAACAAAGCATAGCACAACAAAGCATAGCACAACACAACACAGGCAGGACGAGGAGGACGAGGATGCAGCAGCGGGGAAGCACTCGTCATCATCGTCACAGCACAACATAACACAACACAACACAGGACAGGAGGAGAAGGAGGAGGACGAGGATGAGGATGCAGCAGGAAAGCACTCGTCATCATCATCGTCCCTCGGCGGCCCTTCCTGTAGCGGGGCAGGTAGTCCGCTGGTCACGGTGCAGGGAGGGCTGAGGTGCGGGCCGCCGTTCCCACGAGAGCTGTCCGTCACCCGCCGCCACTTACTTTATTTTTATCGGCGTCGCAGACGCCGATTAACAGATTGTCCATCTTCTTGTTGTTCTCTTCAAGTGGGGTTTCGTGGTGCAGTTGTTAACACACTCGGCTCACAACCGCGAGAGCCCGAGTTCGATTCCCGGGCGGAGTGGAAAAATTTGGGCGGCTTTTCCGATACCCTACGCCCCTGTCCACCCAGCAGTGAATGGGTACCAGGTATTAATCGGGGGTTGTGTCCCGTCTCCTGGGATCTGTTCCCTTCTATAATTCCTTCCCCTCCTGTCTCTCTCCGGCATATGACCACAGATGTTGCGCCGACTAAACGAAACTTTTTCTCTTCAAGCTGTTTTCCTGGCTTACCCATGCATTGTAGACATGACATTGTTTAATAATATTTGTTAGCCCTGATGAACCCTACAACATGGCATTATAAACAAAGTCAGCTTTTTATTTATTTATTTATTTATTTATTTTTTTACGTCTTGGCCTGTGGCACCGGTAGGCCTTCATAATAGGGCCTGATGGTCGGCCCCAGCCCGTTGTGGCGCAGGCAAGTGTTTATAGTGGCGCCATCTTTACTTTTCAGCATTTTCCATTTTAGACCTCTAGTTGCATAATATAAATTGTTGGGGGGGTGTTGGAGGGTCATGCGACGCCGATCTAGCACAGTTTTTGTGCTATTAACACTAGTCTCATTTTTTTTTCTGCTCCTCATTCTTCCTTCTACTCCTCCTTCTCCTTCTCCTCCTCTTATGATTTTGTCTTCTTCCGTCTTCTTCCCACTGATCTTCCTTCTTCTTCTCTTTCTCCTCTTCTTCCTCCTTTACTTTCTTTTTCTTTTTCCATCTCCTTCTTTATTTCACAGATCCTCCTCCTCCTCCTCCTCCTCCACCTGTTCCTTCTCTTCCTCCACCTTCTTTTTCTTTCTTCTTCTTCCACCACCTTCATCCTTATTTCACTGATACTCCTCCTTCTTCTCCCACTCCTCCTCCGTCTCCCACCTGCCGCATACCGTCCCGCCGCCGCCGCCGTCATAAACATTGCCTCGGTCTGTCCGGCTTCCATATGAATGAGCCGCACTAAACTAATCGGATATACGAGTGGAATTATCGCCGTTTAATGATTGTGTGGATTAAATTTATATGGAAACGAGACGCGGTGGGCTCCGTTTATTATACGTATTTTTGTTTTTTGCGTTATTCAGGTCTGTCAGTGAGGTTTGCTAAGGTCCGTATCCTCTCAGACGATTTTGGGTGTCTCACAAATAGTTTCCGAGGCCACGAAGGAGGTTAGTCGGTTCTTATGAGTGTTTTTTCACGTTCATGGTGCAGAAGTCTTGTCAAACTACCACTTGGCTCATAAAACTACCCATGGAAATAACAGCCTCTACGAAAGCCCTATCAAAAGTGGGTGTGTAAGCCCCGAAATGTTTGAGAATATGGGTCTTAGTCTCCCTCGCATTGTTAGATGAATGTTTTATGCCCATATTTTCAAACATTTCTGGGATTACACACCCACATTTGATAAGGCTTTCGTGGAGGTTGTGTTAGTATTTCCATGGGTAGTTTGATGAGCTTAGGGATAGTTTAACAAGGCGTCTGCACAAGGAATATGAAAAAACACTCGTGAGAACTCGACTTGTATCATTTGTGGCCTTTGAAAATCGTTGCTGTGAGAGCCGAGAGAGCCTGAAAATAGGAACCTACGCAGAAACACACACAGTAACAGTACAATGCAGTGGCTGTGTGACGTCTACAAATTGCTCTGTAGATTGGGGTGTCCGAATACTTGTTTTTGTTTTCTGTTGTCGGTCAGAGGCAGGTGACGGACAGGCAGCGTGGCGAGAGAGGCTGCGGCGGCGAGCAAGGTACAGAGGAGATCGTGTACCCTCTCTGTATCTTGAGGGCGAGGGTAGCAAGGTAGTGAAGGCTGTGGTGGTGCCGGGGACTGTAACATATAGATAAAAGGGAACACCTATTATAAGTTAAGGGAACTCGTGTCTAGGCTACTTCGGCAAATGGTTATAGAGACCGTGTACCTCTATATCCTGGTGGTGAGGGTAGCGAGGTAGTGAAGGTTGCTGTGAGTGTAACACATGTACATAAGGGAACACCTGTTTGAATCAAGGGGACGTGTCTTTACCACGGCATGTCAGGGAACCCTCAGCGCTTATTAAAATGGAGGCAGAGGAAGAAACCGAGAGACTGCAAATTTATAACAGTATCAGTTGGAATGGCGACCCAGATAAATGATAATACAATGCTTACGAAGTGGTCTCGAAAGTTACTTTTATATATATTTTATTTATTTTTAACGTGTTGGTAATTTTGTTTCTTTTTTCTTCTTGCAGGTGAGTTGACGTGTGTGAGGAAGGAAAGAAGGAAGGAAGAAGGAAGGGCAGGAAGGTAAGAATGAATGAATGAAGAAAGAAAGGAGGAAAGAAAGAAAGAAAGAAAGAAAGAAAGAAAGAAAGAAAGGAAGAAAGGAAGGTAGGAAGGATGAATGGATTAATAAGGAATGGTAGGTAGAAAACAAGTAAGCAAGAAAGAAAAGAAAGAAAGGAAGGAAGGAAGGTAGGAAGGATGAATGGATGGATGGATGAAGAAAGATAGATAGAAAACAAGTACCGTAAGCAAGAAAGAAAAGAAAGAATGAAAGGAGGGGAGGAAGGATGAATGGATGGATGGATGAAGAAAGAAAGATAGATAGAAAACAAGTAAGCAAGAAAGAAAAAAAAATGAAAGGAGGGGAGGAAGGATGAATGGATGGATGGATGAAGAAAGAAAGTTAGATAGAAAATAAGTAAGCAAGAAAGAAAAGAAAGAAAGGAAGGAAGGAAGGTAGGAAGGATGAATGGATGGATTGATGAAGAAAGATAGATAATAAACAAGTAATCAAAGAAAAGAAAGAAAGGAAGGAAGGACGATAGGAAGGATGAATGGATGAAGAAAGATAGATAGAAAACAAGTAAGCAAGAAAAGAAAGGAAGGAAGGAAGAAAGAAGGAATGGATGGATGGATGAATGGATGAATGAAGAGAGAAAGATATATAGAAAACAAGTAAGCAAGAAAGAAAAGAAAGGAAGAAAGAAAGAAAGAAAGAAAGGAAGGAAGGAAGGAAAGAAGGTAGGAAGGATGAATTGATGGATTGATTAGGAAAGAAAGATAAATAGAAAACAAGTAAGCAAGAAAGAAAGGAAAATGATGCCCATGAGAGCTCTGTGTTTCTGTGTTGTTGATGTGCCAAGGATGAACCGCGTTGAGGAGACCATGTTATGAAGGCAGTGTTATTAATGATGTGCCGACCGTCTGTTCTTCTTCTCCTTCACCTTTACCGTCATTAATCTCGCCCCTTAACCTTGCATCCATGTGTCCCTGGTGATTCCTCTGCAGCCCTTTATCCTGCCACAGTTCCATAGTTTCTGCCTCCATTCATTTCCCTATTCATAATGTTTTAATCTTCGTCCGGTATTCTCAGACGCTATCGGCTCTCACAACAAACATTTCTAGAGGTCACAAAGGAAATTAATCAGGTTTTCGTGGGTGCTTTTCACGTTCATGGTGCAGAGGCCTCGCCAAACTATCATTCCCTACATAAGCTAAAGAAACTACCCATAGAAATACTAATACAACCTCTACCAAAGCCTTATTGTAATATTTTTACACACCCAATCCATTATAATTAGGTAAGAAGTTAAGAACTGTCCCGTAAGAAATGATGTAAAGAGTAATATGGCAAGGCACAACGAAGCGCAGGTTAGTGTAAAACAGGGCATTGTTTTTGGTAGAAAGTATGACATTGTTAAATATGTATAAATGTTTTCGTTAAACGAAGGAAGTACCCCCAAAATGGATGTATCTTGAAATTACTAGCGATTAAAGCAGAATGATAACTTTAATCTCACGCATTTTAATAAGCTCTGGAAACAAAGTCATCTATCTATCTATCTAATTCATCAACATTATTTTTTTTGTTTGCTAATGGAACTACAAAAAAAAAGCTACATCTGTTGAAATTAGTGATTAAAGTATGATCATTACTTTAACTTCATATACTTAACTAATCTCTGGCACATAATCATTCATAAAAACATTCTTGAGAACCGCCGTGAAGAAGCACCCTCGCTCCGCCGCGGCCCGGGGGTCGGGACCGTCGTGGAGCTGTCGCCGCCGCGGGGGAGGACGCGTCGCCGCCTCTCCGTAGTTTTTCATATAATTTCAGTGACATGCGAACGACCTTCTCAAGAAACGAAGAAAAAACACGAAATGGAGGAAAGACGTTTAAGATTATATAGTGAAGAGGCGATAAAAGGTAAATAGGATAGAGAATAAGTGATAGAATAGAAGTAGAATAGACATATAATGATCGATGCATTGATTGGTTGATAGCTAGATAGATAAACAAATAGAAAAAGAGGAAATGGCGGTAGTAAGATGAACAGTAGCAAGATAAAAGATTACATAAATTCATTGGTAGTGAAGTTAGGTTTGCTACACAGTAGCTGCCTTGTATAGAGCTGTCAACTAGCCTCTTGCAAAACCCTCGTGTCTCTTATGTTGTCATGTTAAATTACTCCGCCCTTACACCTGAGAAACTGCACTGACGCAGTGAAAAAATCCATAATGAACACCACTGAGTGCTCATAGGTCGCAGAAGTGGCTTCTGGCGCGGTAACCTTCTACCTTACCGGTGGCGCACTTGGTATGCTGCCCCGACCTATACTCAGAAGGCCCGGGTTCGGTTCCCTTCACTCAGTGGTGTTCGTTACGGGGCGTACTCCACCTTGCAATTCGTTCACTCTTCATTTCCGTTTTAATGTCTTTTCTAATTTCCATAATTGGCCGTATTAGTTTTCATAATTTATTTCATACATATCATTCTTGTTTCTAATGCAATGATCTCAGGTTTATATTCCTAATCATTTCTTAGACTCACATTTGATAAGTCTTTTGTTAAGGTTGTGCTAGTAATTCTAAGGGTAGTTTTAATAGCCTAGTGGTAGTTTGGCAAGGCTATTGCACCGTGAACTCGAAAAACACTCATAGGAACCCGACTAATCTCCTTTGAGGCCTTTTAGAAATAGTTGATAAGGCTTCCCTAGAAGTTGTGTTACTTTTTCCATGGGTGGTTTTAATAGCCTAGTAATGGTTTGGCAAGACTTCTGCACCGTGAACTCGAAAAACACTCATGAGAACCCGACTAACCTCCTTTGTGGCCTTGGGAAATAGTTAAGACTTTCATAAAGGTTGTGTTAATATTTCCATGGGCAGTTTTAATAGCCTAGTAATAGTTTGACAAGACTTCTGTACCGTGAACTCGAAAAACACTCATGAGAACCCGAATAATTTCCAGTATGGCCTTTGGAAATAGATTATAAGGCTTTCCTAGAGGTTGTGTTACTAATTTCATGGGTAGTTTTAATAGCCTAGTAATAGTTTGGCAAGACTTCTGCACCGTGAACTCGAAAAACACTCATGAGAACCCGACTAACCTCCAGTATGGCCTTGGAAATAGTTAAAGGGGGTATTACACTGGGCAAATTTTCCATGCATCTTCAGTCAAACCACGATTTCCGCTGGCGTGGTTCTCATTTGTTTCTTGTTATTGCTGCTGCTGATGATGATGGTGAGTAATGCCGTCGCCCTTCCGTGAAATCTACCGTAGCTTTGGAAGATCGCGGACACGTCAGAAAACCACGCAAATATGAAAACCACGCCAGCGGAAATCGTGGTTTGACTGAAGATCCACAGAAAATTTGCCCAGTGTAATAACCCTCAAGACTTTCATAAAGGTTGTGTTATATTTCCATGGGCAGTTTAATACCTAGTGATAGTTTGGCAAGACTTCTGCATGGACTCAGAAAACCTGCGAGAACCCGACTAATCTCCATTATGTCCTTGGAAATATTAGTTATGAGACCTGAAAGCTCTGAGAATAAGGCCTTGGATTTATCGTACCTTAGAGTGCCTCATATATCATTAGTATGCATAACCCTTGCGCAGGTCATTTAGTTAAGTTGTCAGGTAATGAGGCGTATAATTAACACTCTCAGACACATTATTTTTACTCGCTGGGTCTAGTGTATATCCACCTTCCTGCCGCTTTCGTCGTCCTCATTTCTATTCAGTTTCATTCCCGTTCTCTTTGTCAGTCGGTCAGTAAACGTTTCTCATTATCTATTTTTCTCCTTCCGCCTTGTTTTATTTGCTTTATGTATTCTCTTTATCCCGCTCTGCTCTTACTTCCCTGTCCCGCCTCATTAGCTGCCTTCTGAAGAGCCGGAGTCTTTGGTTACATGTTCCTTTATCCATATTTTCATCTGAATGGAGAATTGAGTCGCCTTATATCTTTCCTTTATCAGCCAGACTTCTACGGAGGGTTGTCGATGTTCCTGGTTGGCCTTCTTTGGGTATGAGTGTTTGTTGAGAGTACGGATCCATTCTTTATATTTTTCCTTCTCTTTCCTTTCTTTCTATTCTCTTTCTTTATCCTTTCCTTTATCTGCCAGGCTTCTAAGGAGGGAGTGTTGATGCTTCTATGTAGGTTCAATAGAGAGTTAACAGTTATTGAGGACGAAAGATTTAAGTAAGCAGATTAATAAAAAACAAAATAGACTCACAGAAATTAGCAAACAAGTCACACACACACACACACACACACACACACACACACACACACACACACACACACACACACACACAACATTACTAATATTCAATACCGCTTGAAAATATAAGACCAATATCAATTTAAACAAAAACTCTGAAAGCTAATATATATACAGTAACCCAGGTCGTGAACTTTAACCTTTCCATATCACACAGTTGAAGTATTGAGAAAAGTTGTGATTCAAGTTTTATCTGAGACCGATTTAGATTAGTTTCCGTGAGAGCGTGTACCGTCTTGTGGTGTCTGAGCCCGCTGTTGTTTTCCTAGATGATGTGTTGGTAAAGGAGAGGGAAGTAAGGAAAGGGAAGGGATGGTTTTCAAATATTAAGATAACTCCCGATTCTAGTTTTATCTGGGACCGATTTAGATTAGTTTCCGTGAGAGCGTATACCGTCTTGTGGTGTCTGAGCCCGCTGTTGTTTTCTAGATGATGTATTGGAGAAAATGCGAAAGAAGGGAAGGGGAGGGATGGTTTCTTCACATTGTTGAAATCAAACCGATATTCTTACACATGTTGAAAGAGGAGAAGAGGATGTGAAGAGGAGGATGGCCGTTGTGTTTGAGAGGAATGATGCGGATGGTAGTGATGGCGGTGGTGGTGTGGTGGAAGAACGAATGGTGCGTGGGTGAGGTTGTGGCAATACCTGAGTGGCGGTGTTGTGTTGTGTTGTGTTGGCTGTCGACGATGCATGAGGCGGTGGCAAGAAGATGGTAATTGTGGAGATGGGAGTTGTCAGCAGTAGTGGTTGTGGAAGCGGTAAGGCGCCGGAGTGGACTCGTCTCTTTCTCACGGGTGAAGAAAGAAAGTAGGGATGAAAGGAAGGAAGATAGAAAATAAAGATGATATGGAGAGGTTGTAGTATTAGTGTTTGTGAAGGGGATAAGGATAATGCTGGTTTCGGGGAGTAGAGTGACGTCTCTTGTGGCAGGTGAAGAAAAGGAAGAAAAGGAAGGAAGAAGGTAGAAAATAAGGATGATGTGAATAGGGTGTTAGTATTAGTGCCTGTTGAGGGGGTAAGGGTGGTAATAAGACTTAGTTAAGGTGAGTGGAGTGGACTTGTCTCTTGTTCACGGATGAGGAAAGGAAGGAAAGATGAAAGGAAGATACAAAATAAAGATGATGTCAATTGGTTGTCAGCGGTGTTTGTGGAAGGTGTGAGGGTGACACGAAGACTCTGGTTAAGGAGATTGAAGTGGACTTGTCATGTTGGCAGACAAAGGAAAGGAAGGAAGGAAGGAAGGAAGACTGGAAATATGGATGGTGTGAATAGGGAGTCATGGAAAGGTTGTTGAGGGGTGTGAGGCGCTATGAAGATACTCGTTCAGGGTTTCTTCTTTCTTCCTTTTCCTTCTTTATCTTTATATCTTGCCTTTTTCCTTCCTTCTGTGTTCGCTTCTTGTGGTCCTGTGACTATTTTTCTTCTTACGAGATACAACATATTCATTATTTTCTTCCTACCTTTCTTTTATTCTTTCCTTCCTATCGCTCTTCACAATACTTGGACTGAAGGAAAGGAAAGAAAGGAAAGGTAGACTGAAGGAAAGGAAAGAAAATGAAAGGAAATGCAGACTGAAGGAAAGGAAAGGAAAGGAGAGGAAGGAAGAAGGAAAAGAAAGGAAAGGTAGGCTGAAGGAAAGGAAAGGAAAGGAAAGGAAAGGAAAGAGAGACTGAAGGAAAAGGAAAAGGAAGGAAAGGAAGGAAAGGAAAGGAGAGAGAAGGAAGGAAGGAAAAGAAAGGAAAGGTAGTGAATGAAAGGAAAAGAAAGAAAGAAATGAAGGCTGAAGAAAGGAAAGGAAAGGAGAGGAAGGAAGGAAGGAAAATAAAGAAAGGTAGGCAAGAAAGGAAAGGAAATTAAATGAAAGGAAAGGTAGGCTTAAGGAAAGGAAAGGAAATTAAATGAAAGGAAAAGGTAGGCTGAAGGAAGGAAGGAAGGAAGGAAGGAAGGAAGGAGACAGAGAAAATAACAGGTGGCACAAGAGAAGAGAGCATGGGAAGGAGAAGATGCAAAATAGCTGAGATCATGTATAAACCGTCATGAGAGGAGGAGGGAGGAGGAGGGAGGAGAAGCACAGTATGGAGGAAGGAAGGGAAGGAGATATAAGTAATGGGGATGTAAATTGGTGCTGCTGTCATAAAGAGAAAGAGTAGTTACGGAATGGCAGGCTGTGAGAATGCATGGAAGGAAGCGATGAGTGGGGAAGGAAGAAAAGAGGGAAGGGAAGGAAGGAAGGAAAGAAGGAAGGAAAGAGTGGGAAGGAAGGAAGGAAGGAAGGAAGGAGAGAAGGAAGGAAGGAAGGAAGGAAGGACGGAAGGAAGGAAGGAAGGAGAGAAGGAAGGAAGGTAGGAAGGAAGGAAAGAAGGAAGGAAAGAGTGGGAAGGAAGGAAGGAAGGAAGGAAGGAAAGAAAGAAAGAAAGAAAGTAGCGGAGATGCAAATTGTCATAAAAAAGAAAAAAAAATAAGACAAGCAAAGCAAACACAGAGGAATGAAGAAAAGAAGATGGAAGGATATAAATAAATAAAGATAGAAAGGAGAGAATGAATGAAGGAAGAAAAGAAAATAAAGAAAGGGAAAAATAAAAGAAAAGGATAACAAGAATATAAATGAAAAATAAAGAAAAAAAGAAAGGATGAAAACGACGATAAAATAGCCTCCATTTAACTTTCGTGCTATGCCACACAAAAGGAAGAGTTGAGACGGCAGTGTGTGAGAGTAAGGTGTGGACTAGACGCATGGCGGGAGGGCTGCTGCAGGCCGTGAAGGAGAAAGAGGCAGCCAGAAAGACATGCGAATGTATACAAATATCAGCCTCGTAAAAAGACATAACGCCAAATAGAGAGTAATAGCAGAAATTTGTGGCACAGACCGGGATGGATAAAAGGAAGCTAGAAAGAAGACACGAGGAATGAACTGAGTCTCGTAAAGCACATCAAGCCAAGCAGGTATTAACAAGGACTGGGGTACACCAGACTGGGAGGGTTTATAAGGTAGAAGAGACGACACACGAAACACATCCACGCTAAAGCAGTGGCAAGGAACAGATTGAGAGACAGGCATGGAGGATAAGAGAAAGATAGACGAATGAATATACAAACAGGGTGTCTTACAAACGCATCAGACAGACATTTTGAATACAGGCAGGGAAGGTTCACATGAAAGGGTAGAAAGGGTCGGGGTGTATACAAGCTAGAATACATCACATAAGCAAAAGTCAGGCAGAGAGCAACGTGTGGAAGGAAGGAAGACTTATCAGGTAGGCAGAATAGAGGACGATAAAAGACACTTGCACAAACTGAAGGACTGCAAAAGGACGTGCTCATCAAGCAAAGTCCAGGCAAGAAACAGCATTGGCAAGGAAGTAAAAGAAGAGGAGGCTAGGAGGAAGAAGAGCGGAACAGAGGTTTATAGGGAACATACAAACTGAAGTACTATAAAAAGATTCGTTATCAAGCAAGAAGGACAGGCAGGAAGTATAACGTGTGGGAAGGAAAATGCGTGTTAGTAACGTGAAATGTTATTGCGTACCGAAAAAGGATAAAGAAGGAAGGCAAGAGATGGGAATATTTAGAAATTGACGTGTATTACAAGCACATCTCAAACCAAACGAAAGGACAAGCAAGTATAACGTGTTGAAAGGAAAGGTAACGTCTGTTAGTAAGATCGTGTTACAAGCTGAAAAGATAATATGGAAGGAATAAAGAGGCGAGGAATATGAAATTGAAGTCTATTTGGCTTTATGAAGCAAAGCAGAAGGACAAGCAGAGTATAACATTAATGAGCTAAAAAGGTAGCATCTCAATGGCAATGTAATATAATTTCTGAAATCGTACCCACCTCAAGCCATCACTTGAAGTACTTCAGAGGTATCCAAGTAAGCACTACCTCCCTCTTGCCCCAGCCTGTACCTTCACTTAACTACCCTCTCTCCCTCTCCTACCTCCTCCAGGAAGAGGTGAATTCACTTCAGAACAGACGTCCCTGCCTCCAAGGTCACCCTTGGACAAAGGTGTAATACCTGATCTGTCTCCCGATACTTGGGGTCACGGAGGTGAAGCCTCTGGGGCAGCAACAGTGAGTGGATTGGACTGCAGGCAGGATCTCTTTAACCAGAGACAATGGCTGGAGTTCAGGGTCTTAGTCAGCTGGACCGTACCTATTATTTAGGCCTGCAGGTGTAGAGATGTGGCGACCTCTACTTACTAAAAAAGCCTCCTGAAGACCAGTTGTGGTGTGAGCTCCTGATCCTCCCTCTATCGACGAATGCTCCATCCCTATTCTGCACCAACAGCTGGTTCTTGTTTTCTCTAGAAGATATGTCTTCAATGGGCCATTTGGGGACATGCCAGCTTCTGGAAGTGGGTTCTGGGGGTTTTCTTATACTCAAGGCTCAGATGCTCAGAGTATCTCAGGAAAGACGTCTGATACTCTACAGAGTTGGTGGGGAGCACCTGACAGGTGCCTGGCAAAGGCCTCCGAGGTCGCAGAGTTGGGTTAGACTGAAGATAAAGGAAAAAGAGAAAAAAGAAAGGATGAAAACGACGATATAAAATAGCCTCCATTTAAACTCGTGCTGTGCCACAAAAGGAGAGTTGAGGACGGCAGTGTGTGATGGGTGTGGACTAGGCACGGCGGGAGGGCTGCTGCAGGCCGTGGAGGAGAAGAAGGCGGCCAGAAAGACACAGGAATGTATACATATTGCAACCTCGTAAAAGAACATAACGCCAAATAGAGTAATAACAGAGACTGTGGCACAGACTGGGATGGATAAAAGGAAAGCTAGAAAGACGCGAGGGAATGAACTGAAGTCTCGTAAAAGCACATCAAGCCAAGCAGAGTATTAACCGAGACTGGGGTACAGGCTGGGAGGGTTTATGAGATAGAAAGAGACGACACACGAAAACACATCACGCTAAGCAGTGTAGGAACAGATTGAGAAACAGGCATGGAAGGATAAGAAGAAAGATAGACGAATGAATATATACAAACAGGAGTGTCTTACAAGCACATCAGGGCAGACATTTTGAGATACAGGCAGGGAAGGTTCATAAGGAAGGTAGAAAGGGTCGGGAGTGTATACAAACTAGAGTACATCACGCCAAGCAAAGTCCAGGCAGAGAGCAACGTGTAGGAAGGAAGGAAAGACTTATCGGGTAGGCAGAATAGAAGGTTGATAAGGAACGCATACAAACTGAAGGACTATAAAAGGACGTTATATCAAGCAAAGTCCAGGCAGAGAGCAACGTGTAGGAAGTAAGGAAAGGCTTGTAGGGAAGGCAGAACAGAGGGTTTATAGGGAACGCGTACAAACTGAAGTACTATAAAAAGGTCGTTATATCAAGCAAAGTCCAGGCAGAGAGCAACGTGAAGGAAGGAAAGTAACACGTATTAGTGGCAGTAGATCGCGTTGCGTGCTAGAAAGGATAAGAAGGAAGGTAGAGAGAGATGGGAATGTATTGAAATTGAAGTGTATTACAAGCACATCAAGCCAAGCGAAGGACAAGCAGAGAATAACGTGTGGGAAGCAAGGTAACACGTCTCAGTAGTAGTAGATCGTGTTACAAGCTGGAAAGGATAATATGGAAGGTATAAAGAGGCGGGAATGTATTGAAATTGACGTGTATTACAAGCACATGAAGCCAAGCGAAGGACAAGCAGAGTATAACGTGTGGGAAGCAAGGCAACACGTCTCAGTGGCAGTATATTGTGTTCTAAAAGTCGTCCCACACTCAAGCCATCGCCAAAATGCTTCAAGAGGTGTCAAGTGGCCTCTTTTCACCCTCCCTCTTACCCCAGCCTCATACCTTCCCTTAACTTTACCCTCTCTCCCCTCCTCCTCCTCCTCCTCCTGTAAATGTATGGAACTCTCTACCCTGTGATGTCGTTGATAGTACAACAGTTACGGCCTTCAAGAATAGATTAGACAAGTATTTTGAATCCAACCAGCAACTAAGATATTACTCATTGTCGTAATAACGTTAAGATCTTTCGAATACTGGTGTCCTTGTCCGCTTTTATCGCCCGGTTAGTGGTAGCAGTAATGGTAGTTCTTTCCTCTTTCCTACATAATTTCCATGCAGTTTTTCCATGCTGCATGGTTCTTTTTCCTTTCCTGCCAGCTTTGGCTGGAGGGATGGGGGGGTGGGGAGGAGCCTTCGCCTTTGCTGTCCTTCATCTTCCACCTTTGATTAGATAGTTAGTGTAGCTTGTCACAAACAGTCTCGTAAGGACCAGCAGGTCTGCTGTTGTTTGTGTTCCTTTGTGTTCCTCCTCCTCCTCCTCCTCCTCCTCGTCTCTCTTACCCGCCATTATGAAGTTAGAGTGTGGTGTCTCGAGTTACAGTATTGTGTTCGTCACCATATAGACTAGTTACCCACTTGTTACTTCATCACGGCCTATAGAGCGCTTGCTACCTCCTACTCAGGGTACTTCTGTGGGCGTGGGTGGGTGTGTCAACGTCCCTTATATGTCAGAATGAAAGAAGAGGAGGAGGAGGGGGGGGGGGAGAGGAGTAGGAGGAAACATGGAAACATGGAAATATGCACAAGCGCAGGATGCAGAAAGTTTGTTGGCTCATTATTACGAGGCTTCTTGCTTTTAGTGATTTAATCAGTCCGTCAGGCACAGGGGTAACCTGCGGAAAGATCAGAACACTTCTGTACGCACTCGTGGATACGTTCAGTTCACTCCTGATGCAGCAAAGTGACGGTCAATGTGATTCTTAAAGGAGTTGATCGTTTCCGCGCTAACCACTCCTGCAGGAAGGCTGTTCCAGTGGCGGGCGACTCTGTTCGAGAAATAACTCCTGCTGTTATATGTGTTGCATCGCTTCGCTTGAATTTTTTACCGTTGTTTCTTGTTCTCGCGTTAGTTTGTAGCGTGAAGAGTTTGGAGTGATCGCCGTTGCTGAACTTGTTCAGGTACTTGAAGACTTGTATCATGTCTCCCCGCAATTGTCTCTTTTCCAACGTGAAGAGATTGAGTCGCTTGAGTTGTCCTTCGTAAGGTTGAGAGAGAGAGAGAGAGAGAGAGAGAGAGAGAGAGAGAGAGAGAGAGAGAGAGAGAGAGAGAGAGAGATTAGGATAGATTGACTTAGGAATTCTAATTAGTGGAGTAATGAGTCGCCGCGCGGGTCGGAGGTGTTGCGCCTTGCTCGCGAAAACGCTGAATCGACATGGCTGGCCGAGCCAAGAACTCTGTGGAGTTCTGTTACGTTTGTGCGGATCCCACAGGCGATAAGTGGATAGGGTGCTGTCTGTGCCCTAAGTGGTGTCATGTGAAGTGTGCTCATCTGTCTGGAATTAAGTCGGAAAATATATCTAAAGTAAATTGGATTTGCAACCCATGCCTTCATAAAGCATCTCTGGCTACCAAAATTGTGGAAAAAATGGAAGAATTCAAGCTGGAATTATCTAAGGAAATATCAGAAGTGAAACAAGGAGTTGAGTCACGAGCGGTCAGCGTGAAGGAGGAGCTGGGGAGGTGGCGAAGGATGTGGCGGACGTTTTGCAGCGGGCTGAACATGTGGAGTCAGCAGATGCAACTTGGGCTGAGGTCATCAAACGTAAGAGGAAAGTTAAGAAGAATTTACTTGTTGTCAAGGCCTCGGAACAAGATAAAAAGGCTACAGAGTTGAAAAGTGAAGTTTCTGAAGCATTACATGGCATTCAGATTACTGATTCAAGATTCACTATTGGAGGTAATATTATAATGAACTTTGATGATGAGGGTATGAGGAATGAGGCAGCCCAAAAATTGCAATCTGTGGAGAAAGTCAGTACTAAAAGTGTGGGAAAACTGAGGCCAAAGATCATGATTTGTAATGTGCACACGGAGGAGACGGGGGATAAGATAATTGAGACACTGCTTAAAGAAATGAGTTCCTACACTCGATTCCACAAGTTGAGGAGAAAACTGAGAAATTTTTTAGTAAGCCTGCTGCCGGTGGCACAGCGCATTATATCCTGAAATGTGATCCAATGGTTAGAGAGCTAATCTACAAGCACCATGATGGAATAAAACTTGAATGGGGGGTGTATACTGTGAGAGACAGATACCATGCAATAATATGTTATCATTGTCAGAGATATGGTCATATTGAGTCCAAATGCACTGCCAAGGCCAATGGTGAGAACCCAGTATGTTATAAATGTGCAGGAGACCATAAAGCGAAAGACTGCCCCGGGACTGAGAGCAAATGTATAAATTGTGTGAGGTACAAGAAGTCTGAAGTCAATCACTCGGCGAATAACCAGTGTTGTGGAGTTTTTATGACTGAAATTGAGAGAATTCGTAACATAACGGATCATGGCTACTAATTCCTCGGATATAAAGATAAAATGTGGTCTGCTAAATGTTCAGTCTGTGGGAAATAAGACTCTAGATATCCGTGATCTCATCAAAGAAAAGGATCTTGACATTTTAGCGGTAACTGAAACATGGCTAAATGACTACGACGTCGCCAAGATTCGTGAGATGACGCCATGCAGTAACTCGTACCTTTCTACATGTTCCGAGGGAGACAAGAAGGGGTGGTGGTGCTGGGATCTTTCTTTCGAATTCCTTTAAGAAGATTCGGAGAAAAGCATCAGAAAGGTGGGATACCTTTGAATTAGTGCAAGTCATCTGTGAAATTGATAGAAGGAAATGCACCTTTATTGTGGTGTATCGACCTCCGGATACAAGAGCAGAGGTCTTTTTTGATGAATTTCGCACATTTTTGGAGTCTGTGGATATGGTGAGTGCAAATGTGTTCATCTGTGGTGACTTTAATCTATGGACTGATGATCCTGAAAATTCTTCTGCCATGGCCTTCATTGAGATGATGGACAGTTTCAACCTGATTAATAAAGTGAACGAGATGACTTCTTTAGAGGGTCATGTGATAGACTTGGTTTTCAGCGATATAGACGGTGATCTAGTGCAAGGGGTGTGTGTTGATGAAATATGTTGTATATCCCCAGTGCATAAATTGGTAACCTTTGATATTTCATCCGTGAGGGAAGCAGTGCAGAGAAAAAAGATTACGTTCAGATTGCGAAAGAATTTTCAACCAGAAATACTAATTAACTCTGTAATACAGGAAATTACTATTAAATGTCGTGAAATCTGTGAACATGGCTCGGTGTTACGTGGAAATTGTGCTACCTGCCTGGTTAAGCTATATAATGGTTTAGCTAAAGATGAGTATAACAGCCTCTGTCCTCTGATTGAAAAGGAGATGGTGTTGAGAGATCATGCACCTTGGTTTAATGTGGAAATACTGTGGGCAAAAAGAGAGAAGAAAAAAGAAAAAAATGTGGCGTAGGCAAAAAACAGATGAGGCAAGAAGAGCATACCAGGAGGCGAGAAACAAAGAAAATCGGCTTGTGATAAAACGGAAAAGAGAATACTATCGGAATAAGGTTGTGGAGGCAGGGCCTGACATCAATAAATTATATAAGGTGCTTGACAGTTTGACTGGAAACAGAAAGGTTAACAAGCTTCCGGATGGTTTCTCGGATGAAGTGCTGGCAAATAAGTTTTTAGACTTTTTTGACAAGAAAATTGAGTTATCATGAACTTTAGAGGCACCGCGGTTACCATGGATCCGCTGTGGAAACTCCAGTCCCTGAAATAAAGTTAACAAGCTTTCAACAAGTGGATGTGGCTGTGGTGAAAACTATCATACACAGGTGAAACTGACGTACTGTGATAACGATCCCTTGCCGATAAGTGACATCATTAAGAGTGAAAACTTTAGTGATTTCTTAAATATTATGACTGTGATGGTTAACACTAGTATCGAAAACAAGACTTTCCCTGAGAGTGAGAAAGCGGCGATCGTGAAACCTATCGTTAAAGGTAAACTAGACCCACAGTGTTTAAGTTCCTTTAGAGCAGTATCCAACTTGACGTTTCTATCTAAGATACTTGAAAATGTGATCTTAAATCAGCTAATGGAGCATTTGCTAGTGGTGCAGGCTTTACCGGATAATCAATCTGACTACAAGAGGCTTTACTCAACTGAAACTACTCTCTGTTCGGTGGTAAACAACTTGCTTGTGCTTATGGATGAAGGGAAGTGTGGTGTTCTGATTTTGTAAGACTTGAGTGCTGCGTTTGACACGGTGGAGCACAGTCTATTGCTTCAGGATTTTAAGAATATTGGAATTGAGGATGGGGCGCTGGATTATCTGAGGAGTTACCTTGAGAACAGAACTTACTGTGTGCAAATAGGTAAATCGTTCTCTACTCAGAAACTTTTGCAAAGAGGAGTCCCCCAGGGAAGTGTACTGGGTCCAATTTTATTCTGTGTTTATACTATCGGTCTTTCACATTTACTAAGAAGGCATGAAGTTGACTTTAAACTGTATGCCGATGATACACAGTTCTATTTGTCGCTGAGTGATGTGGAAAACATTGAAGATAGGCTGAGCAGAATTATGGATGATGTTGGGAAATGGATGAATTCTAAGCAACTGAAGCTGAATGAGGATAAAACTGAATGCTTGATTGTGGGGAAGAACAAGGATCTCAGGAGGCTAGATATTTCCACTCTTCGGATAAAAGATGACACTAGGACTGTAAAAAAGTCAGTCAAAGATTTAGGTGTGATACTTGACTGCACTCTATCATTCAAAGAACAGATCAATCAGGTGGTGAGAACGGCAGGCTACCATCTGAGAAATATTGCATTTGTCAAGAAATACCTGGATGATAAGACTATGAAGATGCTTATATATAATCATGTAACTAGTAAGCTGGATTATTGTAACTCACTTTATTATGGCCTTCCTAAATATCTGCTGAAGAAACTACAACTGGCTATGAACAGAGCTGCAAGGCTAATAAAGGGTCTGCCCCCCCGTGAGATAATAACACCTGCACTTATAGACTTGCATTGGCTGCCCATTAAGGCACGATAGTCTACAAAATATGTGTCTTGACTTATCAAGCAACGCGACTTGGTAAACCTGGATATATGAGAAATATTCTACAGGATTTTCATTTGGACACCGCCATGTCAGTGAGACACAGTACAGAACGGTATAGACTCTATGAGCCCAGGGTCAACCTGGAACTGGGTTTCAGAGCATTTGAGAAGAGTGCCCCGCGGCTCTGTAATGAGTTACCCGGGGACGTTAAGAACAGTGACAGTCTGGCAATCTTCAAGAAAGCGCTGAAGACTCACTGATTCGCTAAATCCTACGACTTAACAAATATGAGGGTTGAGGACAACTTTAGGTGCTAATATTACTGTTATAATGTTAGCGGCCCTGTGGAGCGCTGCCACGGCGGCGGACCGGGGCCTGAAACCTCATCAACGGTAAACGGTAAACGGTAATTCTTAGGTCCCCCGTAACTCCTATAACGAAAGCCTTGTCAAATGTGTGCGTGGGCGCCGAAATGTTTAAGAATATGACCCTTTAAATTTCTTCTTCTTCTTCTTCTTCTTCTTCTTCTACTACTACTACTACTACTATTACTACTACTACTACTACTACTTCATCATTATTATCATCTTTATCATCATCTCCTCCAAGTGTTATATGGGCATGGACGGAGAGAAAGTTCATTATCATCAAGAAACTCAGGATGATCAAGTCGCCGGCGCCGCTCAGATGCACCAAAGCGACAAGGAGCTCGAATTTCAGGGAACTCTTGTGCCTTAAAATAGCAGCTGCCTCTCTCGTCCTCTTACCCAGTTTTGCGCTCTTGCGTCTTGGCGGGTGGGAGGGAGCGGCCGAGGGTGTGGAGGTGAGAGCCCGCGCTAATCTGTGCCGTGAGGTAACGCGGGAGGGATGGTGGAGAACTCAGCTAATCAAGGGACGGCTGTGCAAAGATGCGCCCTGGAGATAACCCCTGCAAGCCAAGACCCAGAGACATTGCAGAGAAGTCATTGCAACGGAGATGAGCACCGAGGCCAAGCGCTGCCATTGTGTATGCCCCCAACTTCACCTTTACCTCCCTTGCCTGCCTCTTGATTGACTTATGCCCAACGCTTCTTGAATATGACGTTATGACCACCTGACTTGCATAAAGGTGTTGATTGTAATATTCACTCACCTCGTCTACCGATCTTCCTGCAAACTGTGAAACTATATTGGGGAAGTCGTTTTTGCAATGGTTCCCGCGGGTTCCTTCCTCCCTGGCTACCAAACAGTCCCTATCTCCTCCTCTCATACGTTAGCTATAGATAGATGGATAGATAGATAGATAGAAAGTGGATAGCCAACGCCAAAGCGGTCTTGTCAATCTGGTTTGTCTCTAGGCGCTGCTGCTGCGTACGTGTTGTGTCCCTGCTGTAGGAGGTCATGGCGGCAGGACTCGCTTCACTTGACGGACCGTAAGACACAGTGGGTGATTATATAGGGATGACTGCACACGATTCGCTCAGACCCAATGCCCCGTTGTGACGATTTGATCACTGTCAAGAGGGTGGTGGCAATACTTATCCATTTACTGACTGAGTTTCCATTATTGTCCTGCATTATCTATCACGAATGACTTATACCCAATGTCCTTTTCTGACGCTTAGATCACTTGCAAGAGGATGGTGGCAATACTTATCCATTTACTGACTGAGTGTCCATTATTGGCTTGCATTATCTATCACGAATGACTTATACCCAATGCCCTTTTCTGACGCTTAAATCACTGGGAAGAAGTTGGTGGCAGTACACATCCATATACTGACTAATTGAATCTCGTGTATTGTCATGTATTATTATATCACAAATGCCTTCTGTCTAGCTCTCTGTGGCGTTTTGATCTCTGGCTTTCCTTTATAGAGACAGGGAGAAAGGGTGGAGGTAGTACTCATCCACTTACAGCTTATTGAATCTCCTCTGTTGTCCAGCATTATGTTATCACGGATGCCTTATACCCAACGCTTCTTAGTGACGCTTCGATCAGTGGCGTTCCTTCATAGAGAGAGGGAGAAAGGGTGGCGTTACTACTCGTCCACTTACATCTGTGTGAATCTCGTCTATTGTCCTGCATTATTGTATCACCGTTGCCTTATACCCAACTCTTCTTAGTGACGTTCCGATCAGTGGCGTTCCTTCATAGAGAGAGGGAGAAAGGGTGGTGTTACTACTCGTCCACTTACATCTGTGTGAATCTCCTCTATTGTCCTGCATTACTGTATCACCGTTGCCTTACACCCAGTGCCGCTTTTTGACGCCTCGATCCCTGGCGTTCCTTAAGGAGAGAAAGAGAGAGGGTGGTAGTAGTACTTATTCACTTACAGCTGATTCCCGTGTATCGTCCTGCATCACTTCGTCTGCTCAGAGCCTTGTCGTGAGATTTCTATCCCTCGCCTCTTCATAAAGGTGTTGGTCTTAGTGTATTCACCCACCTGTCGCTGGCTGAAATCCATGTTCTCAGACGCTTTCGACTCCAACAACAACTATTTCCCAAGGCCACAAAGGAGATTAGTCGGGCTCTCATGAGTGTTGTTTACATTCACGTTGCAGAAGACTTGTCAGACTTTCACTAGGCTCTTAAAACTGTCCATGGGCGTACTAACACAACCTCTGCCAAAGCCTTATCAAATCTGGTAGGAAGGGCAGCTGCGTGTAGGAGCAAGTTGTATCTTCAGTCGTTGGGGAAATACTTGTTTTGGGTTGGTTGTCTCCTCGGCCCGGCGATGTTGACGTCATCTTTGAACGCTTTGTGATCTTTGAACGCTTAAAGTCCTTGTGCGTCCACATTACTGAAAGTGAAGGGAATAGCGGACGAAATATACGAAAGAAAGAAAAAAAAATAACCGAAGTTCTTGCAACATAAACAAAACCTAATAATGCCTTTCACACGTTAAATTATTCTTTATTCTTTAGTCGTAAGGAAAGTACCTCGCCCACCTCTGCCCAGGCTGCAACACACACCTGCCTGCCTCACGGGTTGTTGCATGATTTAGTTGTTTGTGCCTTTACGTTGCTCAAAGACACAGACACAGACACCCCGAGAGCAAGTTGTGTCTTTAGTCGTAGAGGGAATGGCTGGTCTGGTTCGGTTTTCTCCTTGGCCTGGCGATGGTAAGGTCATTGTTGCACGCTTTAGTCTCTTCTTTGTCTGTGTATTTTTTTTTATTTTGTTCTCGTGAATTATTTTCCACCTGCATGGGGCAGAAGTTACAGAAGTGTTGTCAGGCTCATAAAACTACCCATGGAAACAATAACACAACCTTTACGAAAGCCTAGCCATATGTAGGCATGTTTGTAAGCCCCGAAATGTTTGAGAATATGCGCCAGAAAAGACTCCCTCACTTCAACAATATATAATCACGCGACTGTCGCTCTCCTGCTACTGTCGGCGCGCAAGCTCACATATCTTCTCACATGTTTTATAAGGCTTTCATAAGAGTTTGGGGCATTTCCTTCAGTAGTTTTATGACCCTGGTGGTGGTTTGACCCTTCCTCTGTATCGTG
>NW_026111942.1:1705143-1707643 GCF_024679095.1 Eriocheir sinensis
AAACGTGTCCCTATGAGTGTTTCTTTACGTTCATGGTACAGGAGAATGGCCACACTACCACCAGGGTTATAAAACTATCCATGGAAAGCTCCACTACTCGTACGAAATGAAACTGCTACATGTGTGTGCTTGAGGGACGAAATGTTTAATAGTATGACCCTCACTTCTGTCACTATCTGTTACTAATACTGTATCATCTAAACGCGTTCTCATGAGTGTTTCTTTACGTTCATGGTACAGAAGAAGGGCCACACTACCACCAGGTTCATAAAACTGCCGCTGGAAATACTCAAACCTCCTATTAATGCCTTGTCAAATGTGTGTGCCAGGGCGCTGAAATGTTTAAGACTACGACCCTTACTACTTCAGCTGTTTATCGGTAATCAGAGCCATGCATAACACGACCCGCTGAAGTCCGCAATTTCCCACTGCTAACCAACGCTCTGAGGCAGCAAATGACCCTGTGTGTGTGTGTGTGTGTGTGTGTGTGTCATGAGTTCGCATTCATTAATATTTCGGCTCCCAGGAACACATATTTGACAAGGCTTTCGTTGGAGTTCTAGGCATTTCCAGGGGTAGTTCTATGGCCCTCGTTGTAGTCTGACTCTTCTTCTGTGCCATGAACCAAAGGAAACACTCACGAGAATCCGACTAATCTCCTTTTTGGCCTTTGGAAACAGTTGGTGTGAGGGGTGGAAGGAAGCGGCTGAGAGCACCAACCCGCGTCCTGCTGGTTCACTCACGCCGCCACTCATCCCGCCACTCTCTCTGCCTTTCCCACCTCATCTGTTCCGCCTTATCAGCCACCATCGCCGCATTACCCGCCGTTTCCATTCCACGCCCCCCTCACACACACACACACACCCACACACACACACACACACACACACCCGCTGGCAGTCTTGCTCCATATCCATCTCTCTCCTTGGTCGTTCTGGTCTGTTTGCTCTCCACTTTTACTGTCGTTGATTCTTGCTTTTCCTTTGTAATGTTAGGTCTCTGTTGTCTTACGTGTGGCCGTACTGCGTTATGCACCTTTTATACAATGATCATCAGCTGTGACGAGAGAGAGAGAGAGAGAGAGAGAGAGAGAGAGAGAGAGAGAGAGAGAGAGAGAGAGAGAGAGAGAGAGAGAGAGAGTTAAGGAGAAATGATGAAAATAAAAGATAAAAAAGTAATGCATCAACAACAACAACGACAATAATAACAGCAACATTAAACTTTGTCACGGTAGGAATGGTAATTGTTATATAGGCCTCTCTCTCTCTCTCTCTCTCTCTCTCTCTCTCTGTCTATCTATCTATTTATCTATCTATACATTTAGCATTCCATCTATCTATCTATCTCGAGGCCTTCCCCTTATACTCTCATCCATCAGTTTATTTTCTAATTTAATTCTTGTTCTCTTAATTCCTCGGACGTGAACACTGAAATAAATTGTTTGTTTGCAGTTTAGTGTGTCCCGGAAAGTGTGTGTGTCTGTGCAGGCGTGGACAGAACCCGGCTGCTACCTGTGCGCCTTTAAACATTAGCTCGTATATTTATTTTTGTCCCGGAGTTTAATATTGATTGTTTCCGTGTTTACAAGAAGCGTCGCCGTCATAATTTTCCCTTAGTTAGTGTGTCGAGAGCCAGGCCAGGGATAACCTTTGCCTGATTCTTTTTTACAGTAAAGGAAGCATTTTAAGGGCAAAAAAAAATAATAGTGAAAGAAAGAAACCCTCCAATCACTGCCCCTATATATAAAAAAAAGTTTAGAAGGATGGCCAAAAGAGAGGTCAATTTCGGGAGGAATTGAAGTCATAGGCAGGAGAAAATACACACAAAAGAAGGTTGTTTGAGACTTTTCAGAGTGTAAAAGTGTAAGGGATGAAATAATAAAGATGCTGGTTGACTCCTGTATAAGGGGTTTGGACAGTGTAGGGATGAGCTAGAGTAGAAAGTCGAGTGCAGCGGGGCCGCGGGAGGGAGGGAGGCATATAGTTAGCAAGCTCAGAAGAGCAGTCAGCATGAAAATATCGATAAAAGATAGAAAGAGAGGCAATGTGGCGGCGGATTTTAGAGGTAGAAGACTATCAGTAAGAGGAGGGGAGTTGATGAAATGAAAAGCCTTAGTGATAATGTTTGCAAATGTTGAGAGCTTGACTGGTGGTAACGTTTGTCTTGCTGTGTTGAGAGCTTGACTGGTGGTAACGTTTGTCTTGCTGTGTTGAGAGCTTGACTGGTGGTAACGTTTGTCTTGCTGTGTTGAGAACTTGACTGGTGGCAACGTTTGTCTTGCGGTGTTGAGAGCTTGACTGGTGGTAACGTTTGTCTTGCTGTGTTGAGAGCTTGACTGGTGGTAACGTTTGTCTTGCGGTGTTGAGAGTTTGACTGGAGGTAACGTTTGTCTTGCTGTGTTGAGAGCTTGACTGGTGGTAACGTTTGTCTTGCGGTGTTGAGAGCTTGACTGGTGGTAACGTTTGTCTTGCTGTGTTTAGAGCTTGACTGGTGGTAACGT